>NC_056751.1:800906445-800948945 GCF_019279795.1 Protopterus annectens
AGTAAAATAAGAGCTCACTGTAAACTCCCTCTGCTGAATAGCAGTCTGTCATGTAAAAGAAGATCATTGTGCAATGGATATGCAACTTTAAGATTTCTGATTGGTTAGTGAACCACAAGGGCTACAACAGAATTTCAGTCATATAAAATGTATTATTATTATTATTATTATTATTATTATTAGTGAGACATATGATAGGAATAAGCCACTGTATGGGAATGTATTACTTATTAATAATATGGCATCATTTACTGGTCTTTCAAAATATGAGGCAAAGTTTCACATTCAGCTCACCCAGGATACAATATCACCCTATAACTCACTACCTTTCATGCCTTATGTATTTATTCTACATATTAGGTGATTTTTGCTTTCTTATTCAGGAAGGAGAGTTCAGAATTTCTGAAACAGTAGTGCTATTTTCAGTTGCAAATATGCAATACTAGAACACACAGAAGCGCACAATTTGAGGCTTGATATTAAAAATAAGAGGCATGTCCATTATCCTGCACTTTTGTAGCAATAAGAAAGTCACCAACAACATGTTTTGGCATTTGGTCATTCCCACCAACTGAGCTCTGGAAGTTTATAGCCTAACTTCCAATGTTTGCTTTTGAGCATTTTAATAAAATCAAGTTAAGTCCTTAAAATTCAAAAAATATGCATATCTTTGTATGTGTATGTTTTAGAAAACAAATAAGTGGTAAATTATTCACCACAAACCAGTGTTTATGTATTAATTAAATTCTAAGTCTTACGTGAATTCTTTTAAATCATAATGAACACAGTGAATATTACAATTTGCAATATTTGCTAACAATTTACAGTATCTCAGCAACCATGCAAGTAACCCAAATTCTACCATAAATATTTTTTTCATCTCATATGAGGATAAGCAGTTCCATCAGTGTGGCTTGATTGTTGAGATATGTAGAGAAATATGAACATTATAATAATGAGTAGAACATGAACAGCATGTAATACCTAACTCTATTAAATAAAGGCCAAATATCACTGCAGTTGCATTGTCTACCATGTGAACTTAAATATGCATTTCAATAGCTTGTATGCAGCCTGGTTTCAGAAAAAAAAATAATGTAAAAATGCACAGGCAAAGGCAGATACCTTCAGGCTTTAGTAGGATGATCCTAGAAAAATGTCTGGTGGTGTCACGAGGGTTTAATGAGTTAATGAACAGAATAAATAGGTAGGGAGACTGTACAGAATAGTTGCACCAATTTTATTTAAGCAGTAGTCGCATTGGTCAAATGGAAAAATCAAATAACGAATATGTGATAAACAAGTCTGCCGTATTTTGCAATTCTGCGTGACTGCTGTTTAGTTACTTGGCTTTTCAGAAGTGTCTGCAAATGGCAATTCATGGAAGAATTAGCGTTTGTGCATTTTACTGTAATTGTAATATATTTAGCAGCTGTTGGCACATCAGAGTTCAATAAATTATTACCAAAATGAACCAAGCTGTAGGAAAATTTTTGAGAAGTCATCTCAAATAGGCAGCTATGAATTAAACAAGAAATCAGTGGCAGAGTTTGGTTAGAGATGTGAGTGTTGCTTTTAAACTAAGGAAGTCTTCAAGTTACATTTTTCAGATCAATAATCGGAACCTTGTTAAATTACATATTGGCTCTTACCTGCCATGGTTTAAAGTTATATCTGTCCACACATTCTCCATTTGAAAATGGTCCTTCTCCGTGTTTGCAAGAAAGCATATTATGCAATGCATTGGCAACTGCATAGACTGCATTATACATGCAATAAGTAAATCTGAAATTATTTACATCAAAAATAGCTGTGTCAACTTCCTCTAACCTCTCAGTGCCAGTACAAGGTTTGACTGATCCAGTATTTTCCACACTAACTGATGACTGATTTCCAGAATGCACCCATTTGCATCCAAAGGCTTCTTCCCAAAAAAGTTTAACAAAAATGTCATCAGGAGATGTTGAAGGATGTGTGCTGTAAAGGAACTGTTTTAAACCTGGTATTTCTCCTCTGTGGAGCTGAAATGCAATGGTGCCATTTAATGCTTCCTTCACCTCCTTTGATATCTCTGCAGAGATTGACCAGCTTGTTACACCGATCCAAAACTTTCCGGTAATATTTTGTTTTGCAACTTCCTCCATTAGTGCCATTGCATGCAATGCTCTAGTATAAACCACTATCACCTTGACAGATGACTCTTTAATTATCTGAATAACATCTAAAATTTTCCTCTCAAAGTTGTTCATAGGTATCATTTCTAAAAAATTAATGCAACCCCCTGCCCTGATTATATCAGTTTTTAGGTGTTGCGTAGCTGCATGAAAATGAAAGTTGTCTGTTCCAACAATTCCAACCCAGGTCCAACCAAAGTGTTTCAGCAGTTTTGAAGTACCATATGTCTGGAAGTCATCACTGGGAACTGTCCTAAAGAATGAAGGAAACTGCTGCTTGTCACTCATCAGATAATATGAAAACCCATAGCTGACCTGTAAAAAGCGAAGCACATCTTGTTATTTTGTATCATTTATGTTATGTTATAGAATGCATTAGAAATGCAACATATGTAAACGTCTGTACTTCAGAAATAAAATAAAGAAAAATAGCCCTATATTAATAACATTTACAAAGCTAATATATTAATACATCATCAGCTATGGTCACCTCTTATAGGCTGCAGCTCGTAAGTTCTCAGCCCATGAGTATTGGGTGACTACTGGATTATGCTTGTTTGCAACTGGTAGCCTTAATACTATGTGCTAAATTTTTAATCAGCTTGGTCAGCCTGGGTGTCATACCAATTAAATGCTTATTTTAAAATCAGAATTGATTAAGACTATTTGTAGATTTCAAGGCATGATAGTCTTTCAAAATAATATAGCATCTTCAGTGAGAAGCATACAATTCAGTCTGCATTAAAACATATGTAGATAGCTTTTATAAGAGGATATTATTCATATACAAAACTAAACCCGGAGATCAGTTAAGATACAGCAATTATGATTACTCTGTGATTTTTGTGCCTTTGATACTAAGAAGTACAAGGTAAAGTTTGTCAATATTTGTGCAGAGGTCTTAGATTAGCTGCATGCAGACATTTTTACATAGGTTATAGCTTAAAAAAGCAGAAATGAAGCAGTTTATACTTCTGATATATCTATTACAATTTTAGAAAAAATTTAAATGTATATACTTTGTTTAATTGTTTAGCAGGAAATTTTGAAGAGAAGGGCTTCAGCAATAAAAATTTTTGAATTAGGCTTTGATAACCCAGACAAAAAGAAGTTATGCAAATCTGTTAAGCAGCCGTAATATGATTTTTAGGAGAACTTAAAAACAGTATGGTGCATGCACACAACTAGCTTGATGCAATAATATTTTTGGTATCAGAAATACTAAATTATTTACAAGTACTGGCTCACGTAAAACTTCTTGTATTATGTGATATTTTTAATGAAATGCAATCTTAATTGTAATGTAGGCCTTTCTGGATGTACAGCTTAATTACATGTTCTGTTATGGATGTGTTCTGAGTATAAGAAATATATATTTATGGCTTCTGCATTACATTTGCTCTTTAAATTTCTATAATTGATATTCCATTAATCTCACAAGAGCAGTCATATTAAAGAGAGGTGGCATCCTTGTGAATATTTTACTATGAAGATAGAGTTTTAATTATACTAATGCTCTAAAATTAGATTGAAGGGAAAGTGTTTTCAGGGACAATCATTCTGAATTAGAATAAAGGTTGTTTAATTTAACCCAACATCACCCTCAAACTTCAAAGTATCATAGAAATCATTTTCAAATATAACTAGAGGCTGTCATGCTAGTTAAGATTTCAGAGAATAAAGCATTCCAAATGGAAGTTAACAGTTCCATGCTTAGTCGGCTGGACAATGACAACAAGTTTATTGTTCCCAATTAGCTTCACTGGCATAAAGAGACCAAACCCTGACTGTGACTGAGATGACTCAAGTTCAATTAGCAGCTTAGGCACCTGTTGGAACTTGTGAAGGGAAGGACAGGCCTGACAAAGCTTAGTCTGTGCACCTCTGGATAGCACACGCTTAGACATGTGGTGAGTTCACTGTGGACTGCAAATCACATGAGAGAGTGTTGCTTTACAGATTACATCACATGAAGTAGCGTGTAAATACATCGCAGGTCCCAATACATGCCCTTGGATGCTTCAAGCATATACATGGGTTAGAGAAGCATACAGTGAAAAAAACAAATCTCCCAGCATATGGATGGCTGCTCCCATTCCAGGCTCACTTCTGTCTCAATTCAGGGGGAGGCATGGACTGTAGGTCTCTCATTCTACGGGATTGGCTCTGTCTATCAAGTAGCTGGGAGGACATGGTAATGGTCTGAAGGTCAATAGGGGGAAATGAATAAACAAAAATGTCCTACTTCACTTCCAATAACTCATACTGACCAAGCAGAGAGAGAGAAAGACCTCAAAGAATTAATCACTCAGCATTCATTAGGATTTAATGACTAGAGAGTGTCCTCCAAACTGGACAACAGTTATTCCCTCCACAAAGGTGACTTAGCAAACAGATCCAGGGAACTATCAACCCATAAGTCTGATCAGCCTCATCTGTAAAGCCATGGAACATTTCATCATGGACCTCATAAATTAAAACATAGGCAGCCCCCAAACCCTGGATCTGACCCAATTCAGCTTCATTAAGGGAAGATCCTGCCTGTTAAATCTGACAGATTTCTTTGAAAATGTAACCAGGGCCACTGATGAGGGCAAATATGTGCATACAGCGTACCTTGACTTGGCAAAGATCTTTGACACAATCCCACACTCGGGCATTACTGAAAAACTTAGCAAACTGAATGTAAACCCCTTTGTTGTAAGATGGGTTGCCAACTGGCTCACAAACCTGTCACACACTATCAAAGTGGGTGACTCCACATCAACCAGCAGACATGTCACCAGTGGGGTGCCATAAGGGTCAGTGCTGGGCCCCCTACTGTTTGGTATGTACTTCTCAGACGTTTATGCCAAAACTAAGGGGCTGTGGCTGATCAAGTTTGTGGATGACTGCAAACTGGGTGCAATTGCTGAATCCCCATATGATGTCAGTATACTTCAGGACAGTCTTACACAAAGTAATGACTGGTGTCTTAGTCACGGTCTCAAACTAAATGCAAAAAAATGCATCATTACTCCCTTTGGTAAAAACAATGTCCCTTCACACTATAAAATTAACATAATACCTTATGTACCTATGAAGTGGTAAGAGATCTGGGTTCACAAGTAGACTGCGACCTTAAGTTTGATCACCATGTGTCTACTGTAGTAAGGAAGGCCTTCTATGTAGCACACTTGATTAGCAAAGGCATTGCCTCTAGAGCAAAGGAGGTTATAACCCCTTTATACTCATCACTAATCAGGCCCATAATTGAGTATAACACCCCTTTCAGCATGTACCATACAAAGCACCTGCAGCAGTTGCAGAGACCTCAGAGGTTTCTAACTAAGAAGATTAAGTGACTCCAGCAAGTGCGTTACACAGACTGACTAAAGTCCCTTTCACTATACTCAGTAAATCAGTATTGTATAGACTTCTTATGAGAGACTTATGCTTGGCTTACAGAGCAATCTGTGACCTGAACCTAATGAATTTACTGCACATCCATAAATCAAATGAGACTAGAGGTACCCATTCCAGGGACCTAAATATGGCCTGTGACTTGAATATGACATGCTGGAGGGAAGGATTTGTCTCCCAGTGACTGCTGTGTCTTTGGAATAGGCTTCCAATTCATGTGATGTAGAGCACCTCTATGACATTGTTCAAAAGGAACCTAGACGAGTGAATGGGGCACTGTAAATTCTTACCAGGGATAGTGCCCACAACCCTCCTAGACATTGGCAGTCATTAATAAATACAATTCTGGGTATTGACTAGAGTATCTACGGTATTACTGTGGGATGAAACGGCTAGGGTTGAAATGACCTCTGAGTGAATAGCCTAGTAACCTCCTATGATCCAGTAAGATACAAGAAGTTAAACTACTGAGTGAATTCTTAATAAAACACATTCAATCTCTCTGATAATCTAAAAAATTGGACTTCAAGTTTTAATCTCAATATTTTGACTTTATAAAAAAAGTGGCCATAACTCAATGAGTATGATTTTTATCAAAGTTGATCCCTTGTCTGTCCATTTAAGACCTTAAACTCATCCAAATTACAAGTCTGGTGGTCCTTACAGAGTACTCTGTTTTCACTTCAGAATTTTCCTATTTCATAGTTAATTTCCTGATGAAATCTTGAATTCTGTCTGGGTGGTCACCTTCCTCTCAGAAGAAATGCTTTCAGCTATAAATTCTGGTAGCAACTCACAGATGAGTGAATAAAGCATAAATTCCTACTTCATCTTCTTTCTAAAAGCTAGCTTCTTAAGAGTTCCATCAGATATCCAGGACAACTTCAAATGCTTATTGCAGCTAACATTTATGATTATACGATGGTAGAAGACACCTTCAAGGTGATTTATTAATGGTGTATCCATGAACATGGCCAAGTCAGCACTGTTTACACTGTGTGCATGATGAGCAGAAATGATTATGATATATGCATGCTGTCAGGCCAATGTGCACAATGACCCAGATCTCGTTATGGCAGCAGCACATCCCCATGGATTCATCATGTTAGATTACATCAGAGGTAAACATCCTAGTAATCGTGGTGTGTTTGAGAATATAGGCTGGCAAAATTGATGCAATGTATAGCCCCACCAGGGGCAGCAATATCCTAGACCTGGTCATTACCAACATGGAAAATCAGTGTTCCACACCAGAGGTCAATTCCTCGTTGGTCATATCCAACCACAAGCTAATCAGCCTAGACATCCACATCCCACCCTTACCCCCAATTAGGGAAACCATAGTAAAAAACTTCTCCAAAGCCAACTTCACCCTTCTTAAGACAGAAGTGGCAAACTTCATGACACCCATGCAGACGGACAATAGAAATATGACTGCTGAAGCCTACACAAATGCACTTTATAAGCACTTACACGAGTGCATGGATCATGCTATCTGTAATAGAACCAAGATATTATCTTCCAAAAAAAGGAAGCCAATCTGGTGGTCCTCTGCCATAAACAAACTCTACAATAGAAGAAAGAAACTGTTGCAAAAAAGAGTAAAATCCCATGACTGGAGGAACTCCCTGGTCAACCTCAGTAAGAAGCTGAGATCCCTCATAAAATCCTCCAAAGCTAGTTACGAAAACAAAATTACCACTGATTCTAAAGACAACCACAAAGCATTCTATAGCTATGTCAAGAATCTCAATGGGAACACTCAGATCTGCTCTGAGTTACAGCTCAATTGCACTAAATATACAGAACCAACTGATATTGCCAACATCCTAGAAGATAGGTTCAGTGCTAACTTTACCCCCCTCTCACCCCCTAGAGAGCCCATCTCTATACCGGAAGAATGCAGAGTTCCTATAATCATGGCTGCACAGGTAAAAAACACACTCTCCAAAGCCAGGAACACAGCATCCATGGGACTTGACAATATCCCAGGCTGCATGCTACATGAACTACAGAATGAACTGGCACCCTACATAAGTACCATGTTCAATCATAGCCTCACCTCAGGCTTTGTACCCACTGAATGGCGCACTGCTACAGTTATCCCACTCCACAAAGGGGGAGCCATGACGGACCCTGGGAACTACCACCCTATTAGCCTGACGAGCCTGGTCTGCAAGGTCATGGAACGTATCATCATGGAACTCATAAACAAAGACATTGGAAATCTCCAAACTCTGGACCCTACCCAGTTTGGATTTGTAAAAGGCAGATCATGTCTCCTAAACCTGATTGACTTCTTTGAAGCAGTCACTAAAGCCATAGATGAGGGTAAAATGGTTCACACAGCTTATCTAGATCTCGCCAAGGCTTTCGACACCACCCCCCACTCTGGAATTATAGATAAGCTCACTAAACTAGGTATAAATCCCTATGTCACAAGATGGGTTGCCAACTGACTCACGGACAGAACCCACACTGTGAAAGTAGCGGATTCCAAATCTGACTTCAGACCAGTGACAAGAGGAGTACCACAGGGTTCATTCCTGGGTCCTCTCCTGTTTGGTATCTACTTCTCTGAAGTGCAGGCTAATTCAGAAGGTCTTTGGCTAACAAAGTTTGCAGATGACTGCAAACTAGTAGCCATAATCAAAACTCCTAACGATGTGGACAAACTACAAAAGAGCCTCACTGAGACAGATACCTGATGTCAAAGCCATGGCCTGAAGCTCAATGCCAAAAAGTGTATTGTCATCCCCTTTGGTAAAAACACTGTACCCATGAACTACCACATAGCTGGTAGTCTACTTAATGCCAAAAATGTGATAAAAGACCTTGGGGCACAGGTAGACAGTAGTCTCTCCTTTGATAATCAAATTGCCACAGTGGTCAGGAAATCCTTCTACGTGGCTCATCTCATCACAAAAGGATTCTCATCCAGAAAAAAAGAGGTCATTGTTCCCCTCTACTCATCACTCATTAGACCCATTATAGAGTACAACACCCCTTTTGGTATGTACCTCTCAAGACATCTACAACAACTGGAAAGACCACAAAAATACCTCACAAAGAGGATTATTGGCCTCAAACAGATGCCCTACGCAGACCATCTCAAAAAACTACAGCTTTACTCCATCACATATCGCCTACTCAGGGGTGATCTCTGCCTAACATACAAACCCAGAGCTGTTGGACATGCTCCACTTAAAGAAATCCCAATCCCTCCAAGCTACATGCTCTAGGGAACTAAACCTTGTCACCTAAATAAACAGAACATGCTGGAGGGATAGATTCCTGTCCCAGAGACTTCCCATACTCTGGAACAGAATACCTATCTATGTCAAACAGAGCTCCTCATTAGCGCTCTTCAAGAAAAATCTTGATGATTGGATGGGAAATGGGAAATTCACCCTAGGGATCACTTCTGTGGCTCTGCTCACCAAGGGCACAGGAAAATAATTTTCTTGGGTGGCAAAAAGCCAGGGTACATTTTTTGGCTAGGCTTATATAGGCCCGAGGGTCAATAGCCTAGTACCTACCTATGAACCTATGAACCCATATTCATATATATATATATATATATATATATATATATCTACAGAGAAATGTACAATGAAAGGTAAATAGGACTAATGGTTGAGTCTGAAGAAGTTATAACAGAATCCACAGAAACTGACAAAAAATGTAAATGAGTATGCACTAAAAGCATGTCAGAAAACTGGAACAGAGTAGGTGGTATGACATATGGTATATAGGTTCATAGGAGGTTACTACGCTAATGGCCCTAGAGCCTTCACAAGCCTAGCCATATTTAATCCGAGCATCCTCAGTTGTCGGTGGTTAGGTGAGTGAAGTTCACAGAGGTAAGGGCCTATGATGGTTCATACCAATTTCCTCTGTCCATGATGGACATGGTAGCATCCCAGGAGTGAATTTGCAGTCACCCATCCATTGACCTAGATTGCATTTGAAGAGGGTTATGGAGGGGCTCTTTTTCATGTGAATTGGAAGCTTGTTCTAGAGAAGTAGCAGTCTCTGGGAGATGTATCTATCTCTCCAGTAAGACCTGTTCATGTCAGAGGCTAGATTAAGATCCTTGAAGCAAGTGACCTTTCTGCAGTTTGATTTACCAATGTGTAGCATTTCCATCAGGGTCGGGTCAGAGACTGCCCTGTAAGCCAGGCACAGGTCATCCCTTAGCAACCTGTGAGAGATAGAATGCCATGACAGAGCTTTTAGTCTTTCCATATAAGAATTGTTTTGTATACTCTGTAATTTCTTGGTGAGAAACCTCTGTCATCTCTCCATTTGTTGCAGGTATCTGGGAAGGTACATGGAAAAGGGAGCATTGTACTCAATTATTAGTCTGATGAGGGCCGAGAATAATGGAATTATAACATCCTTAGATCTAGATATGATGCCCTTACTTTTAAGATGCACCACATACAAGGATTTCCTTACTACTGTGTCTATCTAGAGGTCAAAGTTCAGATTATCAACCTGAGTAACCAGATCATGTACCACTGGGTCTACACTTAGTGGGATGCTGTCTATAATGTAATTAACAGGGATCTCAGCTTTCCCAAAGGAAATAATAATGCATTTTTTTATTTAGCTTTAATCCATGGCTTTGCCACTAATCAGTTGCCTACATTAACCCTGCCTGCAATATATTAACATCATCGGGGGACTCAGTGATTACTCCCAATTTGCAATCGACAGCGAACTTGGTCAGCCACAGGCCATCCAAATTTGCCTGGACTTTTGAGAAATACATTCAGAACAGTAAGGGGCCCAGCACAGAACCCTGTGGAATGCCACTGGTGACTGGTCTTTTGCTAGAGGTGAAGTCACCGACTTTGATAGCATGTGTCCTGTCAGTGAGCTAGTTGGCTACTCACCTGGTAACATAGGAGCTAATTCCCGATTGGGAGAGTTTCTCTATAATACCTGAGTGGGGAACTGTGTCAAATGCGTTGGCTAGGTCAAGATAGGTGGTATGCACTGTCTTTCCCTTATCCAGGGCCTTGCTCACTTTCTTGAAGAAGTCAACCACATTTAATAGGCACAATCTACCTTTAGTGACTACAAACTGGGTAGGTTCCAGAATTTGGAGATTACCTACGTCCTTGTTAATAAGGTCCATAATGATTCTTCCCATGGCCTTGCAGATAAGACTAGTCAAGCTTTTGGGCCTATAATTACCAGGATCAGTTGATGGTCATCCCTGGTGCAGAGGGATTACTGTTGCTGTCCTCCATTCCACTGGAACATAGCCAGTTGTCAGGCTGTGGTTAAACAGGGATCCAAGTCGGTCTGCTAGATCATGTTTTAAGTTGTTTAAAAGGCAAACTGGGATGGTGTCTGGTCCCATTGATGCCATATTTTTGGCCTTGTAGAGTGCCAAGATGACCTGCTGTTAAGATAGCAGGCTGAGGAATGGTGGCAGGTATACTGGGGGATGACTGAAGGGGACAGAGGGGTGACTTTGTTCCAAATCTGTCACCTAGCAGGTTGACTATTACCTCCGGTTGAGTATGGGTGGTGCCATCCACAACAAGTTGAGCATGTAGCTGGGTATTCCCTTTTAGATTTTGGACATAATTAAACAATGCCTTGTGATTTTCCTTAGCTAGGGGGGCTATTTATGTTTCATAATTAGCTTTGGAGGACTTGGCAATATTTCTAATTTGTTTGTTTAAGCTAGAGAGGGATTTCTTTCTCTGCTGAGCCAGTTTCCTCTTGTTTTTGGACATTAGTTTATTTCTCTTATTGCATAGCCTGTTCATACTAGGGGCAAACAGGGTGAATTATTTATTTTTTGACAAGACCTGGTTTTAATCTGATCATCTACAGATGATTCTATACAGCTGCTTAAGTGGCTATACAGGGCATTGGTGTACACCTCTGCATAGAAGTCTGTGTTATCTGCATTCGAGGGAGCTTTGAAACTTAGGAAAAACCACAAACTTGGCAAAACAGCTTTAAAACTTCTTAAACTATCACTTAGTAGGAGATAATTTGTCTTAGAAAAATTCTTAAGCATTTTTTAGCTTACTGTGGTATCTGGTCTTATAATTACATCAACTGAGACTGATCTATGGTCTGATTTTTTCCAGAGAGGACATCACATGGGGGGTGCAATGCTCCCCCATGTTAGTGAGCACTATGTCCAGGACATTTGATCCTCTTGTAGGTGTGCTGACAATTGTTCCAGAGCATTTGCGTTGGCAAAGTCCAAGAACCTCTGATCCAGCATGTTTGCGGTTATGTATGTTTCCCAGTCAATGGTAAGATAATTAAAATCACCCACGAGTAATATGTTGGGCTGCATGGTAACTGACTCCAGTATACTCAGGTACATGGTATGCTTTTCTTGTTTCATGGTGGGGGACCTATAGCTAGCTATGATGTGGTAGGGGGCTTTGTCTATAGCTAATTGGACATGGAGTAGCTAAAGAGAGTCATACAGTTTGACCAGTCTTGAGTTGTGCTTTTCCTTAATGAAGATGTATACATCTCCTCCTTTGGATCTTGTCTTAGGGACTGCACAGATGTCAGCATCTTACAAAGTGAGGAGTGCTTCCAGACAGTCCATTTTCTTGTTTTGACTCCTAGTATTAAGCAGCAGTACCCTGAGTTTATCTAGAGAGGATTTTGTTATGTTGGTTAATTACTTTGACACTGCCTAAAAAAGGCACAATAAGGGTGGCGAATGCCTTTGCCAGTATCCAAAAGCCTAGAGGAGACAGATACAGACCATCTCTGGCAAAGCAGCATGGCCTGTTGAACATGTCTTCTCAGGCTGACAGATACTGGATCCATTTAGACTGACACCATAAGCTAAGCCAGTTGTTAAAGTCAACCATTTTTTGCTTGTATTGTGGCATCATCTTTGGAGTAGGTAGAATGCTGCTTAAAGCTAGGCTTATACCTGCCTGTGATACAAAATCTGAGAGTTTAGTCATGTCTCTCTTCATATACTCCAGCGAGGTACATCTCTAGTCATTCACCCCCACATGGACTATGATGGAGACATACTGGTGATTGTGGTTGAGTGACTTGACAGACTCTGGAACCTGACAGGCAGCTAGCCATAACCCACTCCTTATCCAGCCTAGTGAGGGGAACATCAATGTGTCTCACAGTGGAGTCACCTATGACCAATATAGTAGGTTTTATGTTGTTACACCTTTTGGGGTTATTTGTTCAGACACTAGTGTGTGTGTTATTATGTGTTGTGGTTGTTTTTTGCATTGCTATGTCCGTAAGAGGTTTCCATTTGGGAGTCCTCCAATCTTTTGGTAAGTTACTAGTGAGTACCTCCCCATACGTGAGCTTATGTGTTGTATCTTTATTTAGTGTGTGTGTGTGTGTGTGTGTGTGTGTGTGTGTGTGTGTGTGTGTGTGTGTGTGTGTGTGTGTGTGTGTGTGTGTGTGTGTGTGTGTGTGTGTGTATGCTAACAAGATGCTTGGCATTCAATTTTTTTCTTATGTGAGAGTCTTGCCTCCAATTTTATAGTGTATCTACATGTCTCACATAAAGTATTTGTTTCAGGCGTAAGTGGTTGTCAGTAAACATGAGACAATTGTTAAATTGCCATAGGATGCCCATGTCTATCAGGCTAGCCAGAGAGATGATGGGAAACCACCTGTCCATGATTCCAGCTATCTGTAAAATATCACAGATTATACTACTGCATAAAGGGAGCGACTCAGTTGAGCTAGCTAATTCCAGGCCAATAGCTATTTTATCACCACTATCCAAAATTCTTGGAAGATGTTTTCACCCATAAATGATGAAATATCTACTTGCTAACAACCTGCTATCCAAAACCAAACATGCTTTTCAGCCCTACCACTGCACTATTTCTGCCCTAATGTCTTTTACTATTATCATTAATTAACATAGAAACAATGGTAAAATTGTATCCTCTGTCTTTCTAGACCTATCAAAAGCATTTGATACCATCTCTTATAGCAAAATTATTAAGGTACTCTCAGAACTTAACCTTGGTCATTCTAAATTTGCTTGGCTTAAAGACTATTTAACAGGGTGCCAGAGGCAGTAAAATGGCAACAAAAAATATCTCTCCTACTACCTGTTAATCCACTAGGCTCCATCCTAGGCCTGCTACTATTCACACTTTTTATTAATACTTTGTATACCGCTTCTTTGGATGCCTCCCTTGTCCAATAAGTGGACAATTCCACATTGATACGTGCAGCATCATTGTGACAACAGTTACAACAACTAACAAAACAGTCCTTCTCAGCAGCTATCTAATGCCCAGCTCATACTAAACCCTAACAAGATTAACTCATGTTTTTTCTACCAACTAGATTTACCAATCACCCCACATCGTTCATCATCACACCTGCAAATAATACAACCATTACTCTTGTATCCCAGACTACACTTCTGGATGTTATTATTGACAGTACCATGAAATGTGACCTACACATAGCCCAAACAGTAAAAATATTTCATAAAACGCTTGTTATCTTTATAGAAATACGCAGTATTTAATCAATAGCACAAAGCCACTGTTGCTAGAACACATCTGGTCTCTACACTGCTTTATGCCTCACCTATTCTCACAAACCTAAAAAATCTGACCTGGCAAAGTTAGATACGTGCTATAATAAAACTGCCAAGTTTATAAGAGACCACAACTATAGATCCTATCATTGCTTAGCACTCAAAAAATGTAACTGGCTAGAACTACCTAATAACTTAACATATAACCAATTACTATGGCTCATACACTACTTAACCAACCAGAAAAAAACCCTGCCCTACAAAACCTTCTACTTCCTTATACTAATAAATGGACTTTACACTCAAATAATAAATCTTTAATTTCTGTGTCCAAAGCCAACAGCTCTGCAGGAGAATCCCTCTATTCAACATGTATAGCCAATATCTGGAACTCACTGCCTGCAGATATAAGGTCCATTAGAAACACTTTGCAATTTAAAAAATCACTCAAATCCCACCTGGTGAACACAAAGATATGCACAAGCACTAGGCCTTGATAGTTTTTACCAAGTTCTTACTCAGTGACGCTCTCTCTACTTTCCTAAATCTTATTTTCCTTACTAGATCCTTATCTACACAGTAACGTAACACTCATCAACCAGTAATCTCAAGTTAATAATGGTCTGTAACCCCTTTTGGTGTGAAAGTATATTTTCCATAGTATAACTGAAAAAAATGGCTACAAATGTATGGTTCACATATAAATGATACAGTCACTGTCTGTTAGCCATTCATTGGTATATTGACAATATGTCAAAATGGAACACGTGAAACTTTATGAATGTACTGCAACACGTCTATGTATTGACTATCTGCTGTTATATTTTTGTAAACAATTTCTCTGTTGTAAATTTTGACAATCTGTTGTTAAATTTCTGTATGTAACTTCCTTGTTGTAAATGTGGAGCTTTTCTTCCCAGGCCTCTGCTGAAAAAGGGGCTTCTGTCCAGTCGGACTTTCCCCAGTAAACAAATGTAAAATAAATAATAAATAAATAAAAAAATGATAGCAGGCTCTTACTGTATGTTTTATTAGGGAAGAGAATGGGTTAATTTGACAGGACTGTGCTGGTAGGACTGAGACTACAAGAGGGACCTATACTTTGTGTAGGCTAAGGTTGATTATTAAGGTAACACTGCTCAGTGTGCAACTGAGTTGCTCCTAGACCAGCAGAAAACATTGGAAGGGTTTCACTGAGAGCTGTTTAGGTTAAAACTGAGCTTCTAGGCATTTGCATTTATACAATTACACTGCTATCTGCCACTGCATGAAGAGCAGCACCATGCAAACATGAGACTTAAGTACGAGCAAAGAGAAACAAGTTGTAAGCTAACTACCAATTGGGAATGCACACAATAAGCCTTGTACCAACAGCTTCCAGCTCAAACAGGTTAGATCAGTACACTTCTGCCACAAGGGTGCAGAAAAACACCTTCTTAATGTAGAATAGCTGGTATGGAGACCAAGTGTAACAACACCACACAAACTACCTACAACAGCCCTACAACTAACAGATACAATGTAATATAGTGAAATTTACTTAAGGCTACAGCAGACAATACAGTTTTTATTTTGAAACTGCTAAAGTACAGTCATAGTATATGAGAGAAGTGGAAAAAGATACTTAGAGCCCGTTTGTGTGCTTTCCAGCTCAGATAGACCAGGTAAACACCTACTGCCACTAGATGAATAATCCCAGTCCTGCTAATGTAAACGCAAAGTAAAGGAATGTCTAGAGTGAGATGCTACCAAAAACAAACTTAAAAGATACAAAATGCTAATGCAAATAAACTTAAAGATACAACTATAGCTGTGTACTTTAAACAGCTTATAAAAGTGTGATTATTCAATAAAAGTCTTTGCATTGTGTAAATGATCCAAGCACCACATAATTGTACAGAATTTATAAAAGCACTAAAAACAAGATAAACTGATTAATAAGCCATCCAGCCAATAAAACTACATAAAGAAATTTCAAGTGTTTCCCCAACCTAAATAGACTAGGTTACCTCCCAGTGCACTAGATAGAAAATCCTCTAACCCCTTGATATAAAAACAAGTGCTTGCTAGAGCATAAAAATATGATACGTTATCCAACAGCTAGCTAGATAATGAATTTAGAGCAAGTAAATCAGTAGAATAGAAAAATGAGAGGCAAAATATATGTTTGCAATATAAGCACAAAGAAAGGCAAATAAATAATTCAAGAAATAAACAGCAGTGTAAAAAAAGAGGAGCTTATTAAGCTCAATTTACAGTTGGGGTGCAGGCAGCTTAAAATCACCAGGTTTAAAATTAAAAAGATCAATAAAGGAGAGGGTGGGAGGAAAAACTAGCAGGGAAATCACCAGCAGTCCATTAGTTTATGCAGGCTTGAAATATTTTGAGAAAAAAAGACAAAGGCCCAGAAATTAACTGTGTATTTAAGTATCAGTCAAACAATTTAACCAATGAAAAAATATGTGAAATGTGCAGCCTAGCTAATTTAAGCATCTATCTCTCACATAGAACAAAAACACCAGGCCAAGAGCATTTCTGAAAACAGAAAACAAAATGGAGCAGGTAAAACAGAAAGCAGCTTTATCATCCACAGACAAGAAAATATAGGTTTACTTTCCTCACCCAGCAGGGAATCACCAGCAGTGCTTTAGCTTACACAGGCTTGAAATCTTTTGAGAAAAAGACAAAAGGCCCAGAAATTCACTGTGTATTTAAGTATTGCTCAAACAGTATAATAAAGTATGATAATGTACTGGTCTACACCAATCCTGAGAACATCAGTATGTGAGTCATAGCCTTGTACGATGATGTCAGTGTCATGAAAAAAAAGAAACTATGAAAAAGTCATGATTCATCAATGCAGTCCAAATGCCATTATATCCACAGTTTCCTAACAAGGGGAGCCACTATTGTGGTAGAATAAAAAGTGGTCATAAAATAGGTAAATCAGAGAAATGTAGCACATTTGCAGACTGCAAACCTAACATTGTAAAACAACAATATAGAACCTCTTGGTGATTTAAAATCCCCCATGAGAGACTTGCACAGTAGAAAAATTGCATGCCTACAGTGAAACATTGAATAATATAGAATAAATGTATTAACTGAATGTGATACTTTCTATCAGATTGGTATACAAAACAGTGCTTCCCTTCTTTTCATGACTGATTAGTGTATTTCAAGGATTTTACATTTGCTGTGCCATAGAACATAGAGTGCCAGTCTGCTTATAGATGACCATCAATACTGGCTTCATGATGACTGCAGAACGATGAATGATTTTTTTGATAGCTCTTGGTGGACTTGCCTGTGTTATTTCTATCTATGTTTTTAGAGTATTATATGTTACAAATGGGAGTATAGGACAGATTTGATTATGGGAAGCAAGCAAGAAGTGTAGAACACAAGGTCAGCCAATAAGGAAGGAGCAAGATGGATGTGGAGCAGGGACCCATATTTCTAAACTTCCTAACACAATGGTAAATGTCTCTCTCTCTCTCTCTCTCTCTCTATATATATATATATATATATATATATATGTTTAGCAAAGTGCCAATCCCCCTGACATGCTCTACAACCTGACTATAGGAACAGACCTCAATGACCTAGTAATCAGATGATTGAACATTGGGATTGGGAACTATCATAGATTCCCCCATGGCATCTTACAAAAAAGTCTAACACAAATAAATGACTGGTTCCAAAGTCAAGGATTAAAACTCAATGTCAAGAAATGCATTATAGTGTCTTTTGGAAAAACTGCCATCCATGCTAATTACTCTATCAATATGACAACCCTAAGAGTTGACCTGGTAGTCAGGGATCTAGGAACATATGTAGACAATAATCTGGCCTTTGGCCAACATGTGGCTAAGGTACTAAGAAAATCATTCTGTATCACCCAGCTTATAAATAAGGGCATGGCATCCAACTCCAAGGAAGTCATAAATGTCACTTTATTTGGCCCTTATAAGACCCATCATTGAATATAATGCCACCTTTGGCATGCACTTGACCAGGCATATGCAACAGTTGGAATGGCCAATAAGGTTCCTTACCAAGAGAATCCAGTGTATAAACACACTGTCCTATAGTGATTGCGTTAAAGCCCCATCTCTATACTCTGTCTCCTACAAGTTATTGAGAGGCAATATATGCCTGGCATACAAGTCATCCTAAGATCCACCTCGAATGGGCTTTTGCACATCCACAAAATGAACAGCATCAGAAGCACTAGATCTAAGGATTTAAATTTTACTTGTAACATAAATAAGACATGTTGGTGAGACAGATATGTGTCTCAGAGGATACCCATGCTCTGGAACAGGCTCTCCATCCCTGTGAAACAGAGCCATCTCTAACTCAATGGATGAGAAATTGGAAATTCACCTCGGATCTGGCCAGCATGTCTCTGATACACAGAGGCAGACAGCAATGCCCAAAGTAACATACCCCCACACATAACGTCTAAAAACTTTCTAACATACCCCCCACTAATAAATGCCCATGATGCATAGGGACGCAATTGGGTTGGATTGCACAGCTAGAGTAATAAATGCCCTGGTGGTTGTTAGCCTAGTATATATCTATGAATCTATGCACCTATTTGAACCCCTGCCTGCTTAACCAATATTCCCTATTGCAGCACATTAGCAACTGAAAACACAGCAGAACTTACAGCAAAGGTGTCATAAAAGAATAATTTCAATGGTGAACTAGAACAGTGTGAAAGACTGAAAATTAACAATTACTAAACAGCATACACAATTCAGGGGGTCAAAACCCACTGACTAGTGTGCTTGCAATGCACACATCTCTGCAAAACTGTTATGAACATGTATTAGGTGTACCTAATTTCTCTATTTTTGCTATAGGATGAGAACTTTCATTTCTCTGTGGTTATGCATTTGTTTGGCTGGTAGTTGGCACAGAGGCTTAAAGTTGTGAGCTGTACTTTCTGTGGTACAGGGTTTGATTCCATACAGCCCTCAGTTGCCTATTGTGTGACCTTAAGCAAGTCACTTAACCAGACATTGCTCCAAGGTCACCCCTAAAAGGGGACCATGTCCAGTGGGCCTACCTGGTTAAAAAATGAGTACTATTATTATTATATGGGCATCAGTGATGATTTTGTTCTGGTATAAGCCCTTTTTGTTCATGCGTGTTTTGTGAGAATATATTTTTCATAAGATTAAAGGTTGTAAAATGTATCAGACAGATGCAAAAAAGGCAGCAATCAGAGGGGACAACACAAGCTGAGGAGGCAGAGTTTGCAATGGGTGAAGAAGACAGATAAACATCAATGGATATGAACCCGTGCCTTTCACATTGATATGATAAATAGTGCATTAGCAAGGGTAGCCAATGAAGCAGCCAGACCAAAAAGTGCCAGAAAAAAAATACATATCAGGGAAGTATAGCACATTGGCTGAGTTATAGCTAAATCGAAAATGAAAGGATTCGCGTGATTGAAATCAGGGCTTTCATAGTCACATCTCCAGATCAGTGCAGTAGCAAGTGCAGCCACTGAAGCTGTCTGGTTTAAGGGGTCTTTAAAAGACAGATATCTGGGACATGTATAGCTCATTTGCAGAGTGTATACTGAACAGTGTAAAACAGCATACATAGGTTCATAGGCGGTTAGTAAGCTAATGGTCCAAGAACCCTTACAAGTCTAGCCATATTTATCCTGAGTTACCCCAATTATCAATAGTTAGGTGAGCAAAGTTCACAGAGGTATTTTCCAATGGTATGATAATTAATACTGAATGCCTCTGTGGATGAGGGAGATGGGCATCACCCAGGAGTGAATTTACGATTACCCATCCATTGATCAAGATTGTGCTTGAAGAGGGTCAGGGAGCTTGTTCCAGAGAAGGAGTAGTCTCTGGGAGATGTATCTATCTCTCCAGCATGATTTGTTCATGTCAAAGGCTAGGTTAACCAAAAAAGGCGAACCAGGAACAACTGCAGACCACCGATTTATTTATTTATTTAACCAAAATTGTACTAAGCGCTTTCACCCACACACATCAGGGCATCTTCAGAGTACTGACAATCCTTGTGTTGAACCTCTTTTTAAATCCTTATGTAAATTAGATAATTGAACAATTAAACAATTAAACAAATTATTACCTAAGCAGCTAAAAATTCTTAAAGGTACAATCAGCAAAAATGAACATAAACAGCCAGGACTTGTGCAAACTTGTTAATTTGTAAATGTAATAAAACCTTCTTGTCAAAAACTATGTATATGTAATACCAATAAATAAAAGTAAAAGTACATATATAAATATCTAGATAATAGTATAAATCTAAATAATTATTAAATATAAACAATTGTTATACAATCCAGCATAAAATCATTTATTAAAACATTTTTTAACATTAAAATTCATATTGTTATACAAAATAACATTAAATTATCAGATGTTAACCTAATACATACAAGATCAAATAAATTGAGACTTGTACTTTAGTATACTTGATATAGAAATATGTTCGTTAATACCAGGGCTAGAACTTGCATTTAGCCGTAATTGCCATAAATATTCTTTAGCCTCAAGTAAGGTGTTGTCATCACCACCTTTGTTATTATTGTAGTATACAATTCTGTCAATAACAAAGAATAAAAATCTCTTAAAATTCTGGCATCTTAGACTATGCATATAAAGAGAACTAGTATTTTTCTGTTTTTTAACGTCTCTAACATGTTCCACTATCCTTTCTTGAAGTTTCCTTATCGTTTTGCCAACATAAAAGGCTGGGCATGATGAACATATAGCTAGGTACACCACCATTTTTGTGTGTTGCAATTACAATGACCTGGGCATCTAATTGTTTTGCCAAATTTTGTACCGCAACATATGGTCCATCATTAATAAATTTACAAGTATGGCATGCCCCATTTGCTCATTGAAGATGTGTTGAACATATTCTTATTATTAACTGCCTCAAAATGTTCTTTAAGATTCATCCCCCTACTATAAGTGACCTTGGGCCCAGTCCCTAAATTATCAATAAGGTCACCGTTATTCTGGAGAATACTTATCCAGGTCTCATGTACTATATTAACTATCCTGGGTGATATATCATTAAATGGTATAATAAAGGTGCCATTTCTAGTAGTGTTATTAGTCCTAGATATACTGTTGTCAAAAAACGTACTTTAATATAGGTTTGTATATTTGATGTCTTTTAATATAAATCTCTTCACTAACTTTAACAATTAATTCTAATGGATAACCTCTATCCAGAAACATATCTGATAATATTTTAATCTCATTGTAAAATTAATTTCTTCACTAATAATTCTAGAAAATCTGACCATCTGTCCTTTACTAAATTCTTTTTCTGGTAATAGGGATGACAACTATCAAAATGTAAAAAAGAATTGGAATGAGTTTTTTTCCTAAAAATACTTGATTCTAACTTGCCCATGTTTTTATAGAATAAAATATCTAAATACTCACAATTGTTGTCAAATATTTTAAAAGTGAAATTCAAAAAACTAGATGTCGTTTTTAGAAAATTTTCAAACTCAATAAACATTTCTCTGTTGCCCTTCCAAAAAATAAGAATGTCGTCCAGGTACCTTAAGTTTTCTCAGATCTAGCTCTGTTGAAACTGTCTTGTGTGTGTGTCTGAAGCTCTGCACTAGTTGTTAAACTGCTCTGAAATTCCTTTAAGTGTTAATTAGCTTGGGGGGTTTTCTGATAACTTTAAAACCTGTGTTGGTTACATCTCTGGTAATCATTTTAAGTAGAGTTGCTGCTACTGAGATTTGTCTGCATACATCAACTGGACATAAGCTGATTTAAGTATATTTCCTTCATTTTATTGTGGTTGTTATAACTTGGGGACTGATTTCTCAGATCTAGCTCTGTTGAAACTGTCTTGTGTGTGTGTCTGAAGCTCTGCACTAGTTGTTAAACTGCTCTGAAATTCCTTTAAGTGTTAATTAGCTTGGGGGGTTTCTGATAACTTTAAAACCTGTGTTGGTTACATCTCTGGTAATCATTTTAAGTAGAGTTGCTGCTACTGAGATTTGTCTGCATACATCAACTGGACATAAGCTGATTTAAGTATATTTCCTTCATTTTATTGTGGTTGTTATAACTTGGGGACTGATTTCTCAGATCTAGCTCTGTTGAAACTGTCTTGTGTGTGTGTCTGAAGCTCTGCACTAGTTGTTAAACTGCTCTGAAATTCCTTTAAGTGTTAATTAGCTTGGGGGTTTCTGATAACTTTAAAACCTGTGTTGGTTACATCTCTGGTAATCATTTTAAGTAGAGTTGCTGCTACTGAGATTTGTCTGCATACATCAACTGGACATAAGCTGATTTAAGTATATTTCCTTCATTTTATTGTGGTTGTTATAACTTGGGGACTGATTTCTCAGATCTAGCTCTGTTGAAACTGTCTTGTGTGTGTGTCTGAAGCTCTGCACTAGTTGTTAAACTGCTCTGAAATTCCTTTAAGTGTTAATTAGCTTGGGGGTTTCTGATAACTTTAAAACCTGTGTTGGTTACATCTCTGGTAATCATTTTAAGTAGAGTTGCTGCTACTGAGATTTGTCTGCATACATCAACTGGACATAAGCTGATTTAAGTATATTTCCTTCATTTTATTGTGGTTGTTATAACTTGGGGACTGATTTCTCAGATCTAGCTCTGTTGAAACTGTCTTGTGTGTGTGTCTGAAGCTCTGCACTAGTTGTTAAACTGCTCTGAAATTCCTTTAAGTGTTAATTAGCTTGGGGGTTTTCTGATAACTTTAAAACCTGTGTTGGTTACATCTCTGGTAATCATTTTAAGTAGAGTTGCTGCTACTGAGATTTGTCTGCATACATCAACTGGACATAAGCTGATTTAAGTATATTTCCTTCATTTTATTGTGGTTGTTATAACTTGGGGACTGATTTCTCAGATCTAGCTCTGTTGAAACTGTCTTGTGTGTGTGTCTGAAGCTCTGCACTAGTTGTTAAACTGCTCTGAAATTCCTTTAAGTGTTAATTAGCTTGGGGGTTTTCTGATAACTTTAAAACCTGTGTTGGTTACATCTCTGGTAATCATTTTAAGTAGAGTTGCTGCTACTGAGATTTGTCTGCATACATCAACTGGACATAAGCTGATTTAAGTATATTTCCTTCATTTTATTGTGGTTGTTATAACTTGGGGACTGATTTCTCAGATCTAGCTCTGTTGAAACTGTCTTGTGTGTGTGTCTGAAGCTCTGCACTAGTTGTTAAACTGCTCTGAAATTCCTTTAAGTGTTAATTAGGTTGGAGCGGTTTCTGATAACTTTAAAACCTGTGTTGGTTACATCTCTGGTAATCATTTTAAGTAGAGTTGCTGCTACTGAGATTTGTCTGCATACATCAACTGGACATAAGCTGATTTAAGTATATTTCCTTCATTTTATTGTGGTTGTTATAACTTGGGGACTGATTTCTCAGATCTAGCTCTGTTGAAACTGTCTTGTGTGTGTGTCTGAAGCTCTGCACTAGTTGTTAAACTGCTCTGAAATTCCTTTAAGTGTTAATTAGCTTGGGGGTTTCTGATAACTTTAAAACCTGTGTTGGTTACATCTCTGGTAATCATTTTAAGTAGAGTTGCTGCTACTGAGATTTGTCTGCATACATCAACTGGACATAAGCTGATTTAAGTATATTTCCTTCATTTTATTGTGGTTGTTATAACTTGGGGACTGATTTCTCAGATCTAGCTCTGTTGAAACTGTCTTGTGTGTGTGTCTGAAGCTCTGCACTAGTTGTTAAACTGCTCTGAACTTCCTTTAAGTGTTAATTAGCTTAGGGTTTCTGATAACTTTAAAACCTGTGTTGGTTACATCTCTGGTAATCATTTTAAGTAGAGTTGCTGCTACTGAGATTTGTCTGCATACATCAACTGGACATAAGCTGATTTAAGTATATTTCCTTCATTTTATTGTGGTTGTTATAACTTGGGGACTGATTTCTCAGATCTAGCTCTGTTGAAACTGTCTTGTGTGTGTGTCTGAAGCTCTGCACTAGTTGTTAAACTGCTCTGAAATTCCTTTAAGTGTTAATTAGCTTGGGGGTTTCTGATAACTTTAAAACCTGTGTTGGTTACATCTCTGGTAATCATTTTAAGTAGAGTTGCTGCTACTGAGATTTGTCTGCATACATCAACTGGACATAAGCTGATTTAAGTATATTTCCTTCATTTTATTGTGGTTGTTATAACTTGGGGACTGATTTCTCAGATCTAGCTCTGTTGAAACTGTCTTGTGTGTGTGTCTGAAGCTCTGCACTAGTTGTTAAACTGCTCTGAAATTCCTTTAAGTGTTAATTAGCTTGGGGGTTTTCTGATAACTTTAAAACCTGTGTTGGTTACATCTCTGGTAATCATTTTAAGTAGAGTTGCTGCTACTGAGATTTGTCTGCATACATCAACTGGACATAAGCTGATTTAAGTATATTTCCTTCATTTTATTGTGGTTGTTATAACTTGGGGACTGATTTCTCAGATCTAGCTCTGTTGAAACTGTCTTGTGTGTGTGTCTGAAGCTCTGCACTAGTTGTTAAACTGCTCTGAAATTCCTTTAAGTGTTAATTAGCTTGGGGGTTTCTGATAACTTTAAAACCTGTGTTGGTTACATCTCTGGTAATCATTTTAAGTAGAGTTGCTGCTACTGAGATTTGTCTGCATACATCAACTGGACATAAGCTGATTTAAGTATATTTCCTTCATTTTATTGTGGTTGTTATAACTTGGGGACTGATTTCTCAGATCTAGCTCTGTTGAAACTGTCTTGTGTGTGTGTGTCTGAAGCTCTGCACTAGTTGTTAAACTGCTCTGAAATTCCTTTAAGTGTTAATTAGCTTGGGGGTTTCTGATAACTTTAAAACCTGTGTTGGTTACATCTCTGGTAATCATTTTAAGTAGAGTTGCTGCTACTGAGATTTGTCTGCATACATCAACTGGACATAAGCTGATTTAAGTATATTTCCTTCATTTTATTGTGGTTGTTATAACTTGGGGACTGATTTCTCAGATCTAGCTCTGTTGAAACTGTCTTGTGTGTGTGTCTGAAGCTCTGCACTAGTTGTTAAACTGCTCTGAAATTCCTTTAAGTGTTAATTAGCTTGGGGGGTTTTCTGATAACTTTAAAACCTGTGTTGGTTACATCTCTGGTAATCATTTTAAGTAGAGTTGCTGCTACTGAGATTTGTCTGCATACATCAACTGGACATAAGCTGATTTAAGTATATTTCCTTCATTTTATTGTGGTTGTTATAACTTGGGGACTGATTTCTCAGATCTAGCTCTGTTGAAACTGTCTTGTGTGTGTGTCTGAAGCTCTGCACTAGTTGTTAAACTGCTCTGAAATTCCTTTAAGTGTTAATTAGCTTGGGGGTTTCTGATAACTTTAAAACCTGTGTTGGTTACATCTCTGGTAATCATTTTAAGTAGAGTTGCTGCTACTGAGATTTGTCTGCATACATCAACTGGACATAAGCTGATTTAAGTATATTTCCTTCATTTTATTGTGGTTGTTATAACTTGGGGACTGATTTCTCAGATCTAGCTCTGTTGAAACTGTCTTGTGTGTGTGTCTGAAGCTCTGCACTAGTTGTTAAACTGCTCTGAAATTCCTTTAAGTGTTAATTAGCTTGGGGGTTTCTGATAACTTTAAAACCTGTGTTGGTTACATCTCTGGTAATCATTTTAAGTAGAGTTGCTGCTACTGAGATTTGTCTGCATACATCAACTGGACATAAGCTGATTTAAGTATATTTCCTTCATTTTATTGTGGTTGTTATAACTTGGGGACTGATTTCTCAGATCTAGCTCTGTTGAAACTGTCTTGTGTGTGTGTCTGAAGCTCTGCACTAGTTGTTAAACTGCTCTGAAATTCCTTTAAGTGTTAATTAGCTTGGGGGTTTTCTGATAACTTTAAAACCTGTGTTGGTTACATCTCTGGTAATCATTTTAAGTAGAGTTGCTGCTACTGAGATTTGTCTGCATACATCAACTGGACATAAGCTGATTTAAGTATATTTCCTTCATTTTATTGTGGTTGTTATAACTTGGGACTGATTTCTCAGATCTAGCTCTGTTGAAACTGTCTTGTGTGTGTGTCTGAAGCTCTGCACTAGTTGTTAAACTGCTCTGAAATTCCTTTAAGTGTTAATTAGCTTCCCCGGGGTTTCTGATAACTTTAAAACCTGTGTTGGTTACATCTCTGGTAATCATTTTAAGTAGAGTTGCTGCTACTGAGATTTGTCTGCATACATCAACTGGACATAAGCTGATTTAAGTATATTTCCTTCATTTTATTGTGGTTGTTATAACTTGGGGACTGATTTCTCAGATCTAGCTCTGTTGAAACTGTCTTGTGTGTGTGTCTGAAGCTCTGCACTAGTTGTTAAACTGCTCTGAAATTCCTTTAAGTGTTAATTAGCTTGTAGGGGTTTCTGATAACTTTAAAACCTGTGTTGGTTACATCTCTGGTAATCATTTTAAGTAGAGTTGCTGCTACTGAGATTTGTCTGCATACATCAACTGGACATAAGCTGATTTAAGTATATTTCCTTCATTTTATTGTGGTTGTTATAACTTGGGGACTGATTTCTCAGATCTAGCTCTGTTGAAACTGTCTTGTGTGTGTGTCTGAAGCTCTGCACTAGTTGTTAAACTGCTCTGAAATTCCTTTAAGTGTTAATTAGCTTGGGGTTTTCTGATAACTTTAAAACCTGTGTTGGTTACATCTCTGGTAATCATTTTAAGTAGAGTTGCTGCTACTGAGATTTGTCTGCATACATCAACTGGACATAAGCTGATTTAAGTATATTTCCTTCATTTTATTGTGGTTGTTATAACTTGGGGACTGATTTCTCAGATCTAGCTCTGTTGAAACTGTCTTGTGTGTGTGTCTGAAGCTCTGCACTAGTTGTTAAACTGCTCTGAAATTCCTTTAAGTGTTAATTAGCTTGGGGGTTTTCTGATAACTTTAAAACCTGTGTTGGTTACATCTCTGGTAATCATTTTAAGTAGAGTTGCTGCTACTGAGATTTGTCTGCATACATCAACTGGACATAAGCTGATTTAAGTATATTTCCTTCATTTTATTGTGGTTGTTATAACTTGGGGACTGATTTCTCAGATCTAGCTCTGTTGAAACTGTCTTGTGTGTGTGTCTGAAGCTCTGCACTAGTTGTTAAACTGCTCTGAAATTCCTTTAAGTGTTAATTAGCTTGGGGGTTTTCTGATAACTTTAAAACCTGTGTTGGTTACATCTCTGGTAATCATTTTAAGTAGAGTTGCTGCTACTGAGATTTGTCTGCATACATCAACTGGACATAAGCTGATTTAAGTATATTTCCTTCATTTTATTGTGGTTGTTATAACTTGGGGACTGATTTCTCAGATCTAGCTCTGTTGAAACTGTCTTGTGTGTGTGTCTGAAGCTCTGCACTAGTTGTTAAACTGCTCTGAAATTCCTTTAAGTGTTAATTAGCTTGGGGGTTTCTGATAACTTTAAAACCTGTGTTGGTTACATCTCTGGTAATCATTTTAAGTAGAGTTGCTGCTACTGAGATTTGTCTGCATACATCAACTGGACATAAGCTGATTTAAGTATATTTCCTTCATTTTATTGTGGTTGTTATAACTTGGGGACTGATTTCTCAGATCTAGCTCTGTTGAAACTGTCTTGTGTGTGTGTCTGAAGCTCTGCACTAGTTGTTAAACTGCTCTGAAATTCCTTTAAGTGTTAATTAGCTTGGGGGTTTTCTGATAACTTTAAAACCTGTGTTGGTTACATCTCTGGTAATCATTTTAAGTAGAGTTGCTGCTACTGAGATTTGTCTGCATACATCAACTGGACATAAGCTGATTTAAGTATATTTCCTTCATTTTATTGTGGTTGTTATAACTTGGGGACTGATTTCTCAGATCTAGCTCTGTTGAAACTGTCTTGTGTGTGTGTCTGAAGCTCTGCACTAGTTGTTAAACTGCTCTGAAATTCCTTTAAGTGTTAATTAGCTTGGGGGTTTTCTGATAACTTTAAAACCTGTGTTGGTTACATCTCTGGTAATCATTTTAAGTAGAGTTGCTGCTACTGAGATTTGTCTGCATACATCAACTGGACATAAGCTGATTTAAGTATATTTCCTTCATTTTATTGTGGTTGTTATAACTTGGGGACTGATTTCTCAGATCTAGCTCTGTTGAAACTGTCTTGTGTGTGTGTCTGAAGCTCTGCACTAGTTGTTAAACTGCTCTGAAATTCCTTTAAGTGTTAATTAGCTTGGGGGTTTCTGATAACTTTAAAACCTGTGTTGGTTACATCTCTGGTAATCATTTTAAGTAGAGTTGCTGCTACTGAGATTTGTCTGCATACATCAACTGGACATAAGCTGATTTAAGTATATTTCCTTCATTTTATTGTGGTTGTTATAACTTGGGGACTGATTTCTCAGATCTAGCTCTGTTGAAACTGTCTTGTGTGTGTGTCTGAAGCTCTGCACTAGTTGTTAAACTGCTCTGAAATTCCTTTAAGTGTTAATTAGCTTGGGGGTTTTCTGATAACTTTAAAACCTGTGTTGGTTACATCTCTGGTAATCATTTTAAGTAGAGTTGCTGCTACTGAGATTTGTCTGCATACATCAACTGGACATAAGCTGATTTAAGTATATTTCCTTCATTTTATTGTGGTTGTTATAACTTGGGGACTGATTTCTCAGATCTAGCTCTGTTGAAACTGTCTTCCCAACCCCCTCCCTGTTCTTGGATGTAGTTTAAATTTGGTGGCTTTTGCAGTGCCAGCCCCACTGTAGATTTGATCTAGGACACTCCCCAGTCCCTTCTCTTTACCGCATTCTCTCTAATAAACCCTTTCTGCACTTGCTTTTAGTCCTTTTAATTTAATTACATTTTTTCATACTGTGTGTGGACTAATATTGCTACATACTCAAGTGTGCCAGCTTGCACTGCATGTGAATTGTTTTATAGCATTTACTGTCTGTTTTTTCCTTGTCTCTGTAAAAAAAAAAAATTCTCTTGTTTTCCTGCCTTACTGAACTAGAGTAGTCCAGTTTCAGAGTTGCTGATCCCTGGGCTTTGTTTTTAGTTCCTGTTACTGATCCATTGCCTTATTAGGGAGGAGGGAAGTTTCTTTGCATACCAGTGGGAGTGGGAAGCACTGAGCAGCCTTTCTGTCCGATTTGGTGAAGTTTCAGCTGGAAACTAGTAGTCCATTGGTCGTTTTGGGCCAATTCCTAGCTCCTTTCAGCCCCCTGCTATAAAACACGCTAAACACGCGTTTTCCAGCTTGTACCAACTCAGCACAGATCCTCGTGGTGGCCTGCAGAGTGATCCAAGCAGCAGAGAGCTAAAAGAGTGACTTTCTACCAGATATAAGTATTTTTGTGGCTTTCCCACTGTTATTAAGCTAGCGACTGCATTTCGCCTGTTTTACTGCTACTTTAAGTGATTTCTGCATTTTACACTTTTTATTGCACTTTAAGTTACTAATTGTTGCAAATTGTTTCTGTAGGCTACACACTAAAGTCGCTAGCCGATTTACAGCATTTATAGCATTTACTGTCTGTTTTTTCCTTGTCTCTGTAATAAAACAAAAAATCTCTTGTGTTCCGCCTTACTGAACTAGAGTAGTCCAGTTTCAGAGTTGCTGATCCCTGGGCTTTGTTTTTAGTTCCTGTTACTGATCCATTGCCTTATTAGGGAGGAGGAAGTTTCTTTGCTTACCAGTGGGAGTGGGAAGCACTGAGCAGCCTTTCTGTCCGATTTGGTGAAGTTTCAGCCAGAAACTAGTAGTCCATTGGTCGTTTGGGCCAATTCCTAACTCCTTTCAGCCCCTGCTATAAAAACACGCTAAACACGCGTTTTTCCAGCTTGTACCAACTCAGCACAGATCCTCGTGGTGGCCTGCAGAGTGATCCAAGCAGCAGAGAGCTAAAAGAGTGACTTTCTACCAGATATAAGTATTTTTGTGGCTTTCCCACTGTTATTTAAGCTAGCGACTGCATTTAGCCTGTTTTACTGCTACTTTAAGTGATTTCTGCATTTTACACTGTTTATTGCACTTTAAGTTACTAATTGTTGCAAATTGTTTCTGTAGGTTACACACTAAAGTCGCTTAGCCGATTTACAGCATTTATAGCATTTACTGTCTGTTTTTTCCTTGTCTCTGTAAAAAACCAAAAAATCTCTTGTTTTCCTGCCTTACTGAACTAGAGTAGTCCAGTTTCAGAGTTGCTGATCCCTGGGCTTTGTTTTTAGTTCCTGTTACTGATTCATTGCCTTATTAGGGAGGAGGGAAGTTTCTTTGCTTACCAGTGGGAGTGGGAAGCACTGAGCAGCCTTTCTGTCCGATTTGGTGAAGTTTCAGCCAGAAACTAGTAGTCCATTGGTTGTTTTGGGCCAATTCCTAGCTCCTTTCAGCCCCTGCTATAAAACACGCTAAACACGCGTTTTCCAGCTTGTACCAACTCAGCACAGATCCTCGTGGTGGCCTGCAGAGTGATCCAAGCAGCAGAGAGCTAAAAGAGTGACTTTCTACCAGATATAAGTATTTTTGTGGCTTTCCCACTGTTATTTAAGCTAGCAACTGCATTTCGCCTGTTTTATTGCTACTTTAAGTGATTTCTGCATTTTACACTGTTTATTGCACTTTAAGTTACTAATTGTTGCAAATTGTTTCTGTAGGCTACACACTAAAGTCGCTAGCCGATTTACAGCAATTACTGTCTGTTTTTTTCCTTGTCTCTGTAATAAAACAAAAAAAATCTGTTGTTTTCCCGCCTTACTGAAGTAGAGTAGTCCAGTTTCAGAGTTGCTGATCCCTGGGCTTTGTTTTAGTTCCTGTTACTGATCCATTGCCTTATTAGGAAGGAGGAAGTTTCTTTGCTTACCAGTGGGAGTGGGAAGCACTGAGCGCCTTTTGTCTGATTTGGTGAAGTTTCAGCCAGAAACTAGTAGTACATTGGGCGTTTTGGGCGAATGCCTAGTTCCCTTCAGCTCGCTGCTATAAAACATGCTAAAGCGTAAGCCGATTTAAGCTGAGTTACCACTGTTGCACACAAGAGCAGCGGTTAAACAAGGTTAAACTATTTGGGCCATCTAAATTCCACTCTTCCAATTTTCCCTTAAAACTACCTTCCTCGAGCTGTACTGCTGATCTAACCAGCATATCCTATAACTGAAAAGTTCATCTCTACTTGATTCCCAAGTAGACTATTCTCTATCTGTAAAGCCTAGCACTTACTCCTACAGTACTTGCACCTTGATAAAGCACTCTTATTATAGATAGTACCCCACCAGCCTAAAACCCACTTCCCCAGAGTCCTTTGAAAGTCTCTTTATCTACTACTTCTAGTATGTCGAGGGATCAGTTGCTAGTGTCCTCTCCAGCTCAACTGGTGAACCTGGGAATATTGAGGCAATGTTACAACTGCCTCATGTACACAGACAATCCTCTCCTTCTCCCACAAAACACAAATACATGCGAGAGATGCAACTATCGGCCAAACTGGAGGCTGAGCTCTCTCAACATAGGACTGGCAAGACCAGACAGGAGGAGAAGGTAACCACACACAATACATACCCAGTCACACATGGTACCATCACAACTTCAAATCATACACATACTCACACAAAGACATACTCGGAGGCTCTGATCAAAATTTACCAAAACAGCAGAGGCCACCAAAGCAGACACCCAAACAACTACCACCTCACGACCCAACACATGCAACACATAGACCACACAGTCAGAGTGTCAAACAGTCACAGCCCTTAAGGCCAAACAAAATGCCAGACACACTTGTCATTGGTGATTCCATAGTCAGACACACTGGCGTCCGCTCACCAGACTGAGTAAAGAGAAGGTCACAGTAAGCTGCCTGTCAGGCGCTAGAATCCACCACATAACGCAAGCACTCAGGTCTCTCAACAGCAGGTACAAGTACGACTCAGTCATTGTCCACGCTGGTGTCAGCGACCTGAGGCACCTCCTTGGACTACATGAAAAGGGACATCGAGGAGCTCTCTGATTATGTAGCCCAGGCAGGTATGACCCTGACCTTGAGCAGTATCCTACCTTCACCTAGAATGATGCCACAATACAGTGATAAGATGATCAGCTTTAATAATTGGCTTAAATTCTGGTGTCATTCAAAGGGGATCCAATGTCTGTCTGCCTGGGATGACATGCTGGACAAGCCACGCTGCTTCAAGGGCGGCTTGCACCTGTCACCCTGGGCTTCGGATATTGGCAAAGGCTCTTGCCACCCCATAGTGCCTTTTTAGGCAAGGCTTAAATTCTAAACCTACCACCCTAGTACACCAAAACGACATAAAACTAAGGGTAATGCTGTTCAATGCCAGAAGTCTCAATCTCAAGATGCACGCACTCGAGGCCCTTCTCAATATGGAGAACATCGATGTCTGTGCTGTGACAGAAACCTGGTTCAAGGCTCCTGAGAGCACCCCAGCACTAACAGGTTTCACCTCATATCATGCGTTCCGGCCCCAAAATCCGGACAACACCAAGAAAGGAGGGGGGGTGTCCATATTCATAAAGGACACCCACACCTCAAGGTTGGTGGCAACGCATGATGCATCGGAGACCATCCAGGTGCAATTAACCATAGGCAAGACTGCTCTGCAATTTGTAGCATGTTACAGGCCACCCTCTCAAACTCAGGAACCTCACATGGCCTTCCTGAAAACATTGGAAGGGATAAATGTATCTCCAAACACCATCATACTAGGTGACTTTAACTACCCTAATATAGACTGGGAACACTACTCAAGCCCGAACACTCTAACCCAAAGATTCCTGGAGTTCATAAACTCAAATGCCATGGAACAACTAGTCACCATCCCCACAAGAGGAGAAAACATACTTGATCTCATCATCACGAACATGGGATCAAAATGTTCAACACCGAAGTATACCCCTCACTGGTGAGATCAGATCATAAACTTATCTCGCTGGAGGTCCTCATCCCGCCCCACCTGAAACAAAAAAGACCACAGTGAAAAACTTCTCAAAAGCCGATTTCACACTTCTAAAAACTAGTGTGGTCTCCTTTAAGGCCCCTGAGCCAGTGGTAAACATTACTCAAACCGCTGAATCACTTACAAATGCCTTCTACCAGCACCTACAGGACTGCATGGATCAGGCAATCCCAAACAAAACTAAGACTCTCTGTACCAAAGGCAAGCGTCCAGTCTGGTGGACCCCAGCCATAAACAAGCTCTACAACAAAAGGAGGAAGCTACTACAAGATAGAGCAAAATCCTTGAAAGGTAAGACACCTTTGATCATTATAAGTAAAAACTAAGAGCTCTCATAAAATCATCCAAGGCAAATTTTGAGAGAAAAATCGCCAAGGACTCTAAAGAGAATCATAAGGCCTTCTTTAGCTATGTTAGAAACCTAGGAGGAAACTCCCAGATATGCTCAGAATTAGTTCAAAATGATGTGAAAATTACTGAACCTACACACATTGCCAACATACTGGCTGACAGGTTCAGTGCAAACTTCTCCCCTCCCCAAAAGGAGAGATATCTATTCCAGAGGATTGTAGCCCCCAAACATCTCCAACGCCCAGGTGAGAACTGCCCTCACTAAGGCAAAAACACAGCATCCATGGGACGGATGGTGTCCCCGGCTGTGTGCTTCATGAACTCAATGAGGAATTAAACCCACAGTTAGGACAGCTGTTTAATCTTAGCCTCACCTCAGGATACGCACCCAAGGAGTGGCGACGGCGACTGTGGTCCCACTTCATAAGGGCGGTGCCTCCACAGACCCTGGAAATTACCGCCCCATTAGCTTGACAAGCCTTATCTGCAAAGCCATGGAGAGGATCATAATGGAACTCATAAATAAAGACATAGGGAACTTGCAGACTTTGGATCCAACTCAGTTTGGCTTTGTCAAAGGCAGATCCTGCCTCTTAAACTTGGTTGACTTTTGAGACAGTCACCAAGGCCATTGATGAGGGAAAGGCAGTCCATACAGCCTACCTCGACCTGGCAAAGGCCTTCGACACAATACCCCACTCAGGTATCATCGAAAAACTCATCAGCTTGAATGTAAACCCATACATCACAAGATGGGTTGCAAACTGGCTAAGTGACAGAACCCACAGGGTCAGAGTTGCTGGAGCCATGTCAGACTCAAAGCCTGTCACAAGTGGTGTCCCACAGTGCTCAGTCCTGGGTCCACTCTTGTTCGGCATCTACTTTTCTGAAGTACAAGCAAACACAGGAGGGTTATGGCTGACAAAGTTTGCAGATGACTGCAAACTGGGCCATAGTCGAAAACACATCTGACACAGATATCCTCCAGAAGGGCCTCACAGAAATGGATAACTGGTGCCAGAGCCATGGCCTGAAGTTAAACGCCAAAAAATGCACAGTCATACCCTTTGGGAAAAACAAGGCTACCCCTAGCTACCATATAGGTGGCAATCCACTGAGCACAGAAAAAGTCATCAGAGATCTGGGGACCCAGGTTGACAGTAGCCTTTCGTTTGACACTCATGTTGCTAAAGTAGTTAGGAAAACCTTCTATATCACCCACCTGATCATGAAGGGATTCACATCTAGATCAAGGGAGGTCATCGTCCCCTGTACTCATCACTTATTAGACCGATGATTGAGTACAATGCCCGGTTCGGAATGTATCTGACCAGACACCTGCTGCAGCTTGGAAGGCCCGCAAGGTTCCTGACCAAAAGGAGAAAGGGTCTCAAAATATGTCTTATGCTGCCCGACTGAAAGAACTCCAGCTCTATTCAGTCTCATACCGCTTGCTCAGAGGTGACCTGTGCCTGACATATAAGGCCATGTCAAACCCAGATTTGATGAATATGCTTCACCTCAAAAATCTAGATCCCTCAGAACCACAAGGGCGGAGACTTAAACCTTGACACGGTTATAAATAGAACGTGCTGGAGGGACAGATTCATCACCCAGAGACTCCCTATGCTGTGGAACAAAATCCCGGTACATGTGAGGCAGAGCACCTCTCTGGTCTTGTTCAAGAGGAATCTTGACCAATGGATGGGAGATTGCAGATATACCCCAGGGATTACTTCAGCGTCACTGCTTGACAGAGGCACAGCAAAATGATAGGCATAGTTTTTATTCAAACTAAAGGGGTGGCGAAAGCCACATAACTATGGGCTAGGCTTATAAATGCCCTTGGGCAGATAGCCTAGTATGAACCTATGAACCTATGAACCTATGAACCTAAGTAAAGGGCAATGTTAGGCCAGAAACTAGAAGTAAAAACACTTTGTGTTTCCCATAAGGCTAACACCAAATTGGCATAAATGGGGGCGCAACTAGCCCCCATGGCCACACCTGTACTTTGTTTATAATATTCACCATTAATAAACATAAAATTGTTTTCAAGTACAATAGCCATCAGTTCATGTAACAATTTGCATTTAGCCTTATTAGACTCACTAAATTTCAGCAAACTTGTCTCAAACATTTCAAGACCTAAGTCATGAGGAATCACTGTGAATAGGTTGACAACATCAATAGTTACCATTGTCATATCGTCTTCAATATCAACAAAATGTTCTCTAGCTTTTTCTAGACAATGCCAGGAATCTTTTAATATATGAGGCAGATGTTTTAAAGTATTTAATTATTATTTAGATTTATACTATTATCTAGATATTTATATATGTATTTTTACTTTTATTTATTGGTATTACATATACATAGTTTTTGACAAGAAGGTTTTATTACATTTACAAATTAACAAGTTTGCACAAGTCCTGGCTGTTTATGTTCATTTTTGCTGATTGTACCTTTAAGAATTTTTAGCTGCGTAGGTAATAATTTGTTTAATTGTTTAATTGTTCAATTATCTAATTTACATAAGGATTTAAAAAGAGGTTCAACACAAGGATTGTCAGTACTCTGAAGATGCCCTGATGTGTGTGGGTGAAAGCGCTTAGTACAATTTTGGTTAAATAAATAAATAAATCGGTGGTCTGCAGTTGTTCCTGGTTCGCCTTTTTTGTTTTACTAGTTCTGAAAGGCTAGGTTAAGATCCCTGGAGTGAGTAACCCTCCTGCAGTTTGATTTATGAATGTGTAGCATTTTCATCAGGGCCAGGTCAGAGACTGCTCTGTAAACCAGACACAGGTCACCCCTTAGTAGTCTGTATGAGACAGAATACATTGACAGGGCTTTCAATCTTTCTGGATAGGACTTGTTTTGTGTATCATATATTTTCTTGGTGAGAAACCTCTAGGGTCTCTCCAGCCATTGCAGGTGTCTGGTGAGGTACATCCAAAAGAGTGCCTTGTACTCAATTACTGGTCTGATAAGGGTTGAGTACAATGAAATTATAATTTCCTTAGAGCTAGATGGCATGCCTTTACTTATAAGATGGGTCACATAGAAGGTCTTCTTCACAACTGCAGACACTTGGTAGTCAACATTCAGATTGCTATCAACCTGAGTACCCAGATCATGTACCAGTAGGCCTACTCTTAGGGGATGCTGCCTATGTTGTAATTAGCAGGGTTGTTAGCTTTCCCAAATGGAATAATTATGCCTTTTTTGCATTTAGCTTCAATCTGTGGCTTTGGCACCAATCATTTGTCTGCGTTAATCCTTTCTGCATTATATTAGTATCATTTGGGGACTCCCACTTTGCAGTTTTCAGCAAACATGGTCAACCACAGGCTGTCCATGTTTACCTGGACTTCTGAGAAACAAATTCTGAACAGTAAAGAGACTAGCACAGAACCCTGTTGTAATCCACTGGTGACTGACATTTTGCTAGAGGTTAATTCACCCACTTTGACAGTGTGTGTCCTGTCAGTGAGCCAGTTGGCTACACACCTGGTGACAGAGGGGTTAATTCATAATTTAGAGAGTTTCACTATAATACCTGAGTGGTGGGTTGTATCAAATACCTTGTCTAGGTCAAGCTAGGCAGTACACACAGTCTTTCCCTCATCCAAGGCCTCGGTGACTTTCTCAAAGAAGTCAAACAGGTTTAACGGACATTATCTAACCTTAATGAATCTGAACTGAGTTGGGTCCATAATCTGGAGATTACCTATGTCCTTGTTGATAAGGTCCATAATGATTCTTTCCATGGCCTTACAGATGAGACTAATCAGGCTTATGGGTCTATAACTCCCAAGGTTGGTTTATGGTCCCCCTTTATGCAGAAGGATGACTGTTGCTATATAAAAAGTTTACACACCCCTGTTAAAATGCTAGGTTTTTGCAATATAAAAAAAATGAGGACAAAATAAATCATTCCAAAACTTTTCCCACCTTTAATGTGACCTACAACCTGTACAATTCAATTGAAAAACAAACAAATCTATTAGGGGAAAAAATATAAAAAATAAGAAACGTACAATAAACTGGTTGCACAAGAGTGCACACCCTTAAACTAATACTTTGTTGAAGCACCTTCTGATTTAATTACAGCATTCAGTTTTCTTGGGTCGGAGTCTATCAGCATGGCACATCTTGACTTGGCAATATTTGCCCACTCTTTCTTGCAAAAGCACTCCAAATCTGTCAGAATGTGAGGTCATCTCTTGTGCACAGCCTTCTTCAGGTCACCCCACAGATTTTCTATTGGATTTAGGTCTGGGCTCTGGCTGGGCCATTCCAAAACTTTAATTTTCTTCTGGCGAAGCCATTCTTTTGTTGATTTGGATGTATACTTGGGGTCAATGTTGTGTTGAAAGGTGAAATTCCTCTTCATCTTTCACTTTCTAGCAGACACCTGAAGGTTTTGGGCCAAAAGTGACTGGTATTTGGAACTGTTCATAATTCCCTCCACCTTGACTAAAGCCCCAGTTCCAGCTGACGAAAAGCAACCTCAAAGCATGATACTGCCACCACCATGTTTCACCATGGGGGTGGTGTTCTTTTGGTGATGTGAACTGTTGTTTTTGTGCCAAACGTACCTTTTGGAATTGTGGACAAAAAGTTCAACCTTGGTCTCATCAGACCATAACACATTTTCTCACATGCTTTTGGAAGACTTGATGTATTGTTATGCAAATTTTAGCCTGGCCTGAATGTTTTTCTGTGTAAGAAAAGGCTTCCATCTTGAAACCCTGCCCCATAGCCCAGACATATGGAGAATATGGTAGATTGTTGTCACATGTAGTACACAACAAGAACTTACCAGAAATTCCTACAGCTCCTTCAGTGTTGCTGTAGGTCTCATGGCAGCCTTCCTGAGCAGTTTTCATCTTGTCTTTTCATCAATTTCAGAGGGACATCCAGTTCTTTGCAATGTCACTGTTGTCCCATATTTTCTCCACTTTTTGATGATGGTCTGCACTCTGATCCATGGTATATCCATGATGTGGAAATTTTTTTGAACTGTTCTCCTGACTAATACCTTTCAACAATAAGATCCTTTTGATGCTTTGTAAGTTCTCTGTGAACCGTGGCTTTTGCTGTAGCAGGCAACTGATTAAATGTCAAGAAAATCCTACTAGGACAGCTCAGCTTTATTTGGGGTTAATCAGAGTCTCTTTAATTGATGGCAGGTGTGCACCCAAGAAGACTGAATGTTGTAATTAAATCAAAAGGTGATTCAACAAAGTATTAGTTTAAGGGTGTTATGCAACTAGCTTTTTGTACATTTTTTATATTTCTCCCATAATAGATATGTTTGTTTTACAATTGAATTGTACAGTTTACAGGTCACATTAAAGGTGGGAAAAGTTTTGAAAGTATTTATTGTGATCTCATTTTTTTATATCATTTTAACAGGGGTGTGTAAACTTTCTGTATCCACTGTACCTCTGCATAGGAGTCCATGTTTTCTGTGTTCATGGGAGCTTTGAAATTTCTTATACCATTGCTTAGTAGGAAGTAATTTGTCTTGGAAAAAATCTTAAACATTTTTGATGAGATATCTGACCTTATAATTGCTTCAAAAGAGACTGATTTATGGCCCAATCTTACCAAGGAGGACATCACATGGTGGGGGGTGCAATGATGCCCCATGTTAGTGAGTACTATGTCCAGGATATTTGAGCATCTAGTGGATGCGCTGATTAGCTGTTCCAGAACATTTGCAATGACAAAGTCAAAGAACCTCTGTGCCTGCATATCTGTGATCATGAATGTTCCCCAGTCAATGGTAGGATAATTAAAATCACCCCTATGTAAGGTATTGGGCAGCATGGTAAGTGACTCCAGTAAGTCCAGGTATGTGGTATGCTTTTCCTGGTTCATGGTGGGGGACCTATAGATAGCTATGATCTGGGAGGAGATTTTGCCTATAGTTATTTGGACATGGAGAAGCTCAAGAGAGTCCTACTGTTTGACCTTGTTTGTTCTTTTGTATCATTTTTGTGGTTTTAGCCTCTAACATTTTAACCTAGCTGTTACTATTCTGTTCTTGTATGTCTTGTAATTCTATATGTTTTCCTATAAAACGGTTCAGTTTAAATTGCTATTATCTGAGTTTAGTTTATGCTAATACAATATTAAGCTACTATAACTAGTAATTAACTGGGCTATATACTACATTTTACTGTAGGGAAAAGTGTTCATATTTTAATATTAGCATTGCCTGATTGTTTTTGCCTCTTTATCTCCCTCCTGCATGCCTTTATAATAATGCTATGTCTTGTCTTCCCTCCCTACCTCCTATCTATCTCCCCAACCTTTTCCATAACCTGACAACCTACTCCTGGCTGTTAATTCTACTGTTTTAAATAAATCCCTGACAGCATCTATATCACTCTAGATTGGCAATATTGCTATATTGACTCCTAAATTACTGTTTCTTTCCTAAAACCCCTAGCATAGCTATAATACTGTCCCTCCTACCCAGTGAACTGAAGCTACCCACTTTGAAAGAAAAAAGAATAAATAAGAAAGGACCATTTTCCTTTAAATTTTAGTGTGCCTGTTTGCCTTCCAATCTAGCTGTGATCAGCACCTGACACTGGATTGTACTGGCTGATTATTTTTCTGGTACTGTTCTCCATCCCAGATGTAGCCCCACCCCATTCCCACCCACTCCCATATCATTTAATTTATACCTAACCACAACTTCCTCCCACCCTCCAACTCCTCCCCTTCCTGTACCCAAGCTAATGCCCACCGCCTGTTAACTTACATTACCTCACCATAGCCTATTTTTACTACACCCCTATTCCAATACTTCTCATCCCACTACTTTCTACAACCCCTTCCCAAACTCTCAACCCACTCACTCTCATCAAACTATCATCACTCAACTATAAGCCCTCTCCCCATGGCCAAACATGCCAGACTTAATCATATCTGTCCTACTTTTATCTCCACTGCTCCTCCTACTCACTATCCCATCACCTCTCACACTCTTAACCCTTATCCATAAAGCACCTACCTACCCTCACTCAAACAGCTTTTATTACACTCAGCAACCCATAGTAATCTCCGCATCTATTCTTCCAGTGAATACACTATTCCCTAAAATAAAAATTCCTCCATCCAACCTTCTTACATCTAGGTATAAGACAAAATACTTTCACAACTACCCACAAAAAATTAAACCCAAATATATCCCAAGGTCCCTGTTCTTATCAGGCAACATACATCCAAACCCTGGTCCTACTACTAACTCTACCACTCCACAAAATACCACCCCCAATTCTAAACAACCATCCATATCCAATATGCAAATTTCCTTCTATTCTATCAACACTCAAAGTATCCTTAACAAACTAAGCCACTAAATGTTAATGGTAGCAAAGGCTCCTGATCTTCAAGATATTTTCTCTTGCAGACTTTTTCTATTTTAACTTCTGAGAACCACATGCACATATGGGCAGTGATAGCAGTGCACACTGCCCACATAAACAATACATTCATTTTCTCCTTATTTGTATCAATGATCAGTACTGGCAATGGGAATGGCTATGAATAACACCAGCCAAGTCCTGGTTCAACAGAAAAGCAGTGCTAGAGATTGGTTATCTAGCTGATCGAGAGGTGCTTACCAGTGACGTTAATGGGAGCAAAAGTTCTTGAGAACTGGGCACAGTTTTTCTCTTGCAGGCACTAAGATGGGATGAACAAGTGTACAAAGGCTCATAGGCATCTACATTTTTCCCATTTCTGGACTGGCATTATTTATGGAGGTATGTGTGTGTGTGTGTGTGTGTGTGTGTCTGTATGAATATATATGTATGTGAGTGTGTGTATATATATATATATATATATATATATATATATATATATATATATATATATATATATATATTTCTATGCATTCACTTCAGAATCTCGAAATTCCGAAACATCGAATTTCATATGATTGAGACCATATGATCGATGTTTTGGAATATCAAAATTCCAAAACAAATAAAAAAAAACAACAATTTAAAATGTTTCTGCAGGGGTCCTTGCACCCCCCCACCCCTCTGAGATCGCACTACAGTGAGGAAAAGGGAAATCTCTCATTCTGCGCTGTATGCAGATCTCTGTTCACAATGTCGGGATTCCGAAAGCTCGATCATATGGTCTCGACCATATGACATTCGATCTTTCAGGCATTGTGAAGTGTTCCTATATATATATATATATATATATATATATATATATATATATATATATATATATATATATATGTGTGTGTGTGTGTGTGTGTGTGTTTGTGTGTGTGTGTGCAGATATATCTGTGTGTGCATGTATCACTGATTTGGGGCACCTATTTGGGCAGTGCACCAATTGTTTGTTTTGATATCTATCTATCTATCTATCTATCTATTTATATGTGTATATACAGTATATATAGATATATATCTATGTCTATATAAATATATATATTTATATATATATATATATATAACTATATATATATATATATATATATATATATATATATATATATATATATATATATATATATATATATATATATATATATATATATATATATATATATATATATATATAAAGAGAGAAAGAAACAAATATATAAATATAAATATAAATGTGTGTCCATCCATCCACAACCCCATTTCACATTTTTCCACATGGGGTTGGGGTGACACTTCAACAGTGACAATCATTTAGAGCCAATGTTTACACTGCCAGGTGGCTAACTCTGCCATGCCTGTTCTTCCATATCACACACTCGCATGCACACTCCCACCTTCGGTTAGTTTACGTCATATCATTCAAATATGGGAGGAAGATATAGCACCTGAAGTCAACCCATGCAAACACATGGGAGGACATACAGACTTGGAAAAGTAAGCACCCCAGCCAAGAATCAAACTGAGGAATCACATCTGTGAGGCAACAATGCTATCTGCTGCACCGCTGTGTTTGTGTGGGGGTTGGGGGTGT
>NC_056751.1:801293945-801388945 GCF_019279795.1 Protopterus annectens
CTCTAATTTCCTTTCTACCCCAGTTTAATACCTTTAATCTGGTCAAAAATAGAACCACGCACAACACACATAAGTAAAATATAACCAGTGGAGCCCTTCACTTTTGGACCTCTGTGTTTGTGCAGAGTATGAAATCATGTACCAATGTCAAACAATGGTGAATGCTTCATTTTTGGTGTGGTTACTTCCATGTAAGCTGCACTAAGGTAACACACAGTGAATGTAAACTAAAGAATTATCTCCTTGCATTATCAATACATGTTTAAACCTATTAGATACACCTGGATTTGAACTCTGTATCATCTGGGCTCCAAAGTAAATGTGTTAATGCATTTACACCTGATGCCACAGAGTCAGATAAGCAGTAAGTGTGCTATATAGACTAAGTACTCGGAACTCACATAATTTTAGCAATGAGGCTTGTATTTGCTCACCACTTAACTACCCGCAAATAAGCAAAGCAGTAGAAATGTGCATCTCACATGTGAAAACACTTTGCCATTGATAACACAAACCCACTGCTCAGTGGTGCACTATTGAAAGTTGACATTACCGTGTATTACTTTTGTTTATGGTCCATGTAGTCCTCCTGCCATGGCAGTACATGTAAAAACACAAACAAGGTGAAAGCACTTTTTAAGAAAACAACACATATTTACACTGCAGATGTCTGTTACCTCTCCCCTTGCACTGCAAATCTGGTCACTCATTACTAAGTTTACAAATATATTACCTACACTACAGAGTAAATAACAAATACACACATCTTTATAATAACAATACACATTCAGATTTTCCAGTAGTTGTAGTAATGTGGACAGCTGTTTCCATATAGTTTGTAAAGCTGTCTCTTAAAGTATACCTGCACATTGGAAACACAAAAGCAAATGCTAGACTCTGCAAAGTCCTTAATCTAGAAACATGCATAACTTTAATATCTTGACAGTTGTACATGGCTAGCTATCCATTTCAGACAGGCCTCCCAGCATCTTTTCTCAAACATCCATTGAAGATGTCATCCACTATAAATGGACCTGCAGCCTTGGAAAAGTCACACTTGTTCAGTGATGCTTGCATTAAGTACTGAGTTCTCTAGTCTATGTACTTAGTTAGGTAAGGGTTCTAATCTCACTGCAGTCAACTGGTGTCTGTGCGTCTGGCAGCATAATTGTGTATCCCGCAGTTATCACTATAATTCCATGGAGTAACAATATTTTGACAGTTGGGCATGCCTACACATCCATTTCATACAGGCCTCCCAATATCTTCTTTCAGACATCCAGTGATAATGTCATCCACTATAAATTGTCCTGCAGCCTTGTAAAACTCATACTTGTACAGTGTGCTTTTGTTAAATACTGAGTTCTCTACATGCAGTCAAATATTTCAAGCACAGTCATTAATGCCCTTATATCCTGCCAATATACCAAAAATACTTGTTCCCATAATAAATGTCCAGGCTGTTCTTAAAAATATCTAAAATAGTACTTGCTTTAATGTAATTTGGTAGTCTGTTCCATGTACCAGCTGCTCTCTCAGAGAACCAATTAGCACACTTCTAATTCCTATAGTTTCTTCTACATGGGTTGTCTGATGATTCTCTACTACTTTTTGATAACCCCAAACATTCCCAGAGGTAGTTGTCTCCAAATGCCCTACACACCTGAATAAGATCTCCTCTTAGATATCTATAAGAGACGGGTCTATATTACATCCGCAAAAGATGTATTCATCAAATATGTCTTCTGTGAGCAACAACCAATGAAAATCACTTCAGCAAATTGTGGAAGCTTTCCCATGGTTTGCAAACACTTGCCCACCAATCTACACTTGCCTTTTTCCCCACTGTATTGCGATCTTGGAGTTGGTATATATAGTTAGGGAGGTTGGGGGTGTGGGGGGTGAAGCCCCCCACTTGGATGGATTTGAGTTAGTCCATTGTGTGTTCCGGATGGTTGATGGGCAAGTGTTTGTGAACCATGGGAAAACTTCTGCGGTTCACTGAATGATTTTTGTCGGTTGTTGTTCCCAGAAGACGTATTTTATGAATACATCTTTCTCGGACATAATATAGACCTTAAGAGACATGGTACAAATTTGGGTATTTTAGTCTTTCATAATAACTTAAATTTTCACATTCATGGATGCCCTTGGTATATTTCTGCTGTACTCTTTCCAGTTTACTCATGTTTGTTTTCTTATAAGGTTTTCATATTGTTATTCCATGCTCAAGTTTGGATCTAAAGACTAGCAAACAAGGATGTCATCATTTCTGATTTCCTAGACTTTATAAATGTTTTATACAATCTATAGTTCTATAGTTATCATTAACCAATTGGTTAACATGATTATAAAAACTCAAAGCTGGATCTACCCATACACCTGGGCCCTTAAATGAATCTAAAGTTTCAATCACTGTGTGCTGTATTAAATATTCACCTTTCAATTCTTGTCTCCTAAATCTCATATGCTTAGCTTTTTATGTATTTATCAGTATATTATTCTCCTGTGCCCAAATGGTAAATTTGGTCAAGTTATTTTGCAGACATGCCTTATCTGTAACACATGTAATTAGTTTTCCCAATTTCAGATCATCTGCATATAGACTGTAGAATGCCTCAGATGAAAAGGTTAGGTCTGAAAGATACAATCTAAACAAGTAAGAGGCTAGGACAGAGCCCTGTGGAACCCCCTGAGTGTAACCACACATTTCACCTGTCCGATTGCTGTATGATACTTGCCATGTCCTATTCGTAAGCCATGCAGGTACCCATCTTATCAAGAATACATTGATACTTAGTAATTCTAATTTATTGATCATTGTTTTGTGTATGACCCTGTCAAATGCTGAAGTTAAATCTAAATAAATTACATCACAGCATATTTTTTTATTCATAGCTGCTATAATAGAACATCATGGATGATAATAGATCTATTTTCAATATATGCATGCTGATATATGGTTTCAAGTTTCAAACTATTCAATTCTGAAAATAACTTATCCAACATTACATTTTCCATTATTTTCCACAACATGAATGTAGACTTAAGGGGCTATATGACTGTAGGTTTGTCCTACTTCCCTTTCCCTTAAAGACATGTTTAACAAGCACATGCTTCCAATCTTGAGGAATCTCCCCACATTTATATGACCTAGGAAATAATAGATATAATGGTACTGTAAATTCTTGCTGAAGTGTTCTCAGGTCATTATTACTAATTCCATCTTCTCCTTGTGCTTTGTTTTGATCCAGATTGTCAATTCTTTTTCATTATAAAAATCTAATTTGATTCCAGTATCTGAGGTTACCTAGATGTCACTAGGCCCCCGCTTTGTGGAGCCAAACTGTTTTGCATAACATTTTATAAATATATATGTAATTTGTTGTGTCTGAGAATAAATTTTAGAATCTACACACAGTTTATCAATTTGTATGTCCTTACTCCTCCTACATCTTATGTATCTACAAAAGGTTTCCTACTATGCTCAACATCTTTGTATTAATTTTCTTCAACATTTTCTTGATCTTGTCTCACATTATGTTTAATTTGTTTGTCCAGTTTGTTTATTACAGCTTTTAAAGTTGTAGTTTAACCTTTCTTCCATTCCTTACACTTTTTGTCTTTCACCTTAATCAGGTATCTTGTTCTTATGGAAATATATCCCCCTGATATTGCATGCCTAGATCATGATGTTAAACTTTTTTTTTTTTTTTTTTGCACTCAATTTCTCTTTGAAAACTCTCTGCATTCCATCTGAAGTTTTTCCACTGAACAAATCACTCCAGTTAGTTTTACATAGTTACTGTTTTGCCCCCATATAATCTATAATTAATCTGCTGTGCATTAGTTTGGATTTCAGTTTGTCAGAATTATCTAACAACACATTAACCTTTATAACCCCATGATCACTGCATACCAACAGTGGTAAAACTTGAATTGAAGTAATAGTAATTTCTTTAGTAACACAATGTCTAGTATGTTATGCTCCTTGGTAGGTTGTTGTACAATCTGAAGCAACTGTTGTTCCTGAACATATGCTGTGAATAATTTCCTTACTAATGTTTTTGAATCAATATTATTCCAGTCTGTTTCTGGTAAATGTAAGTCCCCAGCTAATATTATTCTTCCCTCCTGTCTTGCATGCAAGAAATGTATGAATTCCTCTAGGTCATCAGCACTTTACTTTGGTGGTTTATACACTCCAACAATTGTTATATGTTCCAGGGTATTCTTTATTGTGACAATTACACAGTCTATAGTATTGTTGTTATCATGTACCATGTAATAATCACGGGTCTCATAACTATCTTTAATCCCTATTATAACAGCACCACATGATTTTTTGTTAGACTGTTACAGTAAAAACATTTACAACCTGACTGAACTGATTTACAGTCATTGTTCTTTAACCATGTTTCACAAACAATAAAAACATTAATCTGGTGTACTTAGTATGAGACACTGCTATTACCAGCTTCTCCTCATGAGACACTGTTTATGTCATCATTTATAAAGTGTTTTCTGACATTCTCTAAATCAGACTTGTGCTGTAGTGCTTGTGTTAAATACAGATGCCTCTTGTCAGTGTACTTAGAAAGGTAGAGGTTCTATTTTCACTGCAGTCAACTGGTGTGTGTTTGTGTTTGTGCACTTGCTTGATATTAGAGAGAGCATTTTACACCAGCATATGGGACACTGATATTAGCAGCCTCTCCTCACCAGACACTACTGATGTCATCAGTTATAAAGTGTTGTTCAACACTCTCCAAGTCAGACTTGTGTTGTGGCACATGCATTAAACATGGAGGTCTTTAGTCAGTATACTTAGATAGGCAGGGGCTCTGTTCTCAGTCAAGTGGTGTGTGTGTGTGTGTGTGTGTGTGTGTGTGTGTGTGTGTGTGTGTGTGTGTGTGTGTGTGTGTGTGTGTGTGTGTGTCTGTGTGTGTGTGTTTCATCCCTTGGTTGACATGAGAGGAAGCATTTCACACCATGTAGAATACTGATATTACCATCTTCTTCTAAACAGACTGTGCTAATGTCATCAGCTATAGCTGTCTCTCAAGGATGTTCTGTTAATATCACAGGCTAGGTTAAGATCCCTAGAGTGAGTGACTCTTGTGCCATTAAATTGGAAGAGTTATTTATTTATTTATTTTACTTTGATGACCGGGGAAGTCCACTGGGCCTAGAAGAGCCTGTTTTCAGTGGAGGCCCAGGGAGAAAAGCTACAGTAACAAATAACAAGTTACAAAACACACATATATATTATAGATATATACAAAGCAGTGTGATCAATTACAGCATGCTTAGGATACAGTGAGATAGATAAGAGGCATAATAGTTATAATAAACACATGTAGGGCACAAACATGTAATAGAAACATTGGCGGACAATTTTTGTATGTACAAAGTTGGAATACAAATTTGTTGTGATAAATTACAGTATTTGATATCAGAAGGTGTAAACAAGGTTAACCGTAGTACAACAGGACAGAGTTCTTTGCAGGCAATAGAAAGTGGTGATAGGCAGAGTGGTGGTGTGAAAATAGGGTGGAGTGGGTGAGGGAGTCGAAGTATATTTATGAAGGGGTATATTTATGTCGGAGAATTGCATGGGCATGCCCATTTTGAAGTAAGATATGAGAATAGGAGGGATTTGAAGTGATGTGGTTGGGAGTATTGCAAAGAGAGGAAGGGAGAGAGTTCCATAGTTTAGATAAGTAGCAGGAAAGCAGGATGTGACCAGGGGGTCGTGAGGGTTTGTAGGTTTGTAGGAGGTTTTGGTTTTTGGATCTGAGGGTGCGGGTAGAAATGTAGGGGGTTAGGGTGGCAGCGAGAGAAGGCCAAAAGGAAGGTTTGAAGATAAGCTTGTGGACACTGGTAAGTTTGAGAAAGTTTAGGTATTTGGGTAGTTCAAGCCATTGCAGGGTATGGAGAGAGTGACAATGGTGGGATGAGTTTCTTGAGTTGGTAGCAAATTTGCTAATATTATTGTAGCAGGATTCGAGTTTGGATTGAAAGTCAAGTTAGAGATTTGTTAGTAGGGGGGCACCATACATAGGAGAGAGGAGAAGGTTGGAGGAAGCAAGGGTTTTTTTTGGTGGAGGGGGTACGGTAGTGGCTGTGTCTGTACAGAAGTTCTAGTTTTTGGTGTTTTTTTATGGTGGTGTGAATACGAATGTTATACTTAAAAGAGAAGTTCACTGTAGTAGAAACATTTAATTTATTAAACCAGATAAAAGCTTTCAGGATACACCTTTCCTCAGTTATCATTATCCAGCTTTAAAATACATCTCATTATATACCTTCCTTAAACTAGATATTGCAGAATATAGGTGGATAACTAGATTAGATGCTGACAAGTTTTCTGGCTCAAATAATATGGTAACTATAAAACCTTATTTAGTGGAAAAACAAATGCAGTATAAGTGCTATAAAATATGTGTTTTTAAAGTTGCTTATCTATCTATCTATATATATATATATATATATATATATATATATATATATATATATATATATAGGTTCATAGGTTGGTACTAGGCTATTGGCCCTAGGACCTATGCAAGCCTAGCCATAACAATTCCCTGGATATTTCTTCCCACAATATTTGCTTCTCTGGACCCTGTCTAGTAGGGCAACTGACATGATCCCCGGGGTGAATTTCCTATCTCCCATCCAATCATCAAGGTTCCTATTGAAGAGGGCCAATGAGGCGCTCTGCTTAACATGTATGGGCAGTCTATTTCAGAGTATGAGGAGTCTCTGGGTCAGGAACCTATCCCTCCAGCATGTTTTGTTCATTGTGATGACAAGGTTTAGATCCCTGGAGCGTGTGGCTCTGAGGGATTGGGATTTCTTTAAGTGGAGCATGTCCAACAGCTCAGGATTTGACATGGCCTTGTACGTTAAGCAGAGATCACCTCTGAGTAGACGATATGCCACAGAGTATACAAAATAATGAACAGAAAATAACTCAAAGTGTGGTGACTGTAAATGTCAACTATGACATTTCTGAACAGTCACCAGACTTCTGGGAACAGCATCACTGTGCATTGCACAGTAAACAACGTGTTTGCAGGAAGGCAAGCACCCCTGCACCCCCCCATGTGGGGGCCTGTGCCCCCCATACCCTTGCTAATTATATATACAAACTCTGGGATCACACTACAGTGAAGGAAAAGGTACATTTCCCGATCCCCACTATAGTGCGATCTGCATCACACTGTTGAAACTCACAACAACAAATGCTGTTTTGCATTCGCTGTTGCAGGTTTTGACATTGTGGAATTTGTTTTTTCATAGTGCAAAACTAGCTACAAAGTTATAAATTCATGTATTTTATGTTTTATCAAATGTTTTATGTTAATAGTTGGATAATTGAATGTATTATTTTATTGGTTGGCTGTGTCATGTGCTATTATGCAATGGAAAGTATATAATGAGATGTATTTTAAAGCTTGATAATGATAACTGAGGAAGGGTGTATCCCAAAAGCTTTTATCTGGTTTAATAAATTAAGTGTTTCTACTACTGTGAACTTCTTTTTTAAGTATAGCAACAGTGTTCCTAGTGGTTTGCTGCAGCTAATTCGTTGACATTTTATGTGACTACAAATGTCAAATTTTAGATGTTTATCTATGATAACACCAAGCAGTTTAGTTTAGATACAATTTCAATAGGGATGTTGTTCAGGGTTTACTATTATTTCACAGATGCGACTTCAGTTTATTTTCACTAGTGCAAAACAGCAGTTTTTGCACTATGAAAAAACAAATGCCACAATGTCGAAACCTACAAAAGCGAATGCAAAACAGCATTTGTTGTGAGTTTCAACAGTGTGATGCAGATCGCACTATAGTGGGGATTGGGAAATGTACCTTTTCCTTCATTGTAGTGTGATTCCTGAGTTTGTATATATAATTATCAGGGGGTGTGGGGGGCACAGGCCCCCACATGGGGGTTGCAGGGGTGCTTGTCTTCCTGCAAACACGTTGGTTACTGTGCAATGCACAGTGATGCTGTTCCCAGAAGTCTGGTGACTGTTCACAAATGTCAAAGTTAACATTTACAGTCACCACACTTTGAGTTATTTTCTGTTCATTATTTTGTATTACATGGTTTAGTTTCAGAATAACCGTGATTCACCATTGTGAAATTTGGGGACATAATAGTAAACCGTTGTTGAGACTGAGTATAGCGAATGAGTTTTTGTCGATGGGGGATTTTCTTGAAGGGGAAAATATCATCAGTTTGGTTTTATTTGCATTTAGGGCCAGGTGGTTGTTTTAAATCCAGGTTTCTGTTTTAGAGAAAGCTAATTGTTTTTTTTTTTTTGCTGGAGGTCGGACGGGGAGTTAGCTGAGCAGATTATAGTTTAATCATCTGCATATTGGATAAGAGATGAATCTGGGAGTATGTGGTGGTAGTTATTGATAAAGATATTGAAAAGTAAGAGGCCTAGAACAGACCCTTGGGACACGCTAGTGGGGGTGGGTAGGAAGGGAGAGGTTGAGGATTTCCATTGTACTGCTTGTTGTCATTTTGAGAGGTAGCTAGAGAATCAGGCTATGGAGGAGAGAGACAGGTTGAACGAGGAGAGTTGGGACAGGAGTAAGGGGTGGGAGATGGTGTCAAAAGCTTTGTACAGATCGAGGAACAGGGTTGATACAAGTTTGCCAGAGTTGCATGCTTGGTTAATGGTCTCGAGAAAGGACAGAAGGGCAGTCATGGTACTATGGCCAGGGGGGAACCATGCTGAGTGTGGGAGAGAAGATTGTTGTGAGTTACGTATGGCATTAGTTGTGAATGGATAATTTTTCCATGATTTTTGGAAAGTGGGGAAAGGATGGCAATTGGTCTGAAATTGGTGGTGTCAGTGTTTTTGCTGCCCTATGGAGAGGGATGATGTATGCATGTCACCAGATTGCAGGGACATAGGCTTCACGGATAGACCAATTTATAAGGATGGAGATGGGGAGGACAATGTTTTCAGCAGCTATTTTGAGGAAGGTTGATGGTAGATTATCTGGTGCATTGCGGCAAGGCTTTTAGAGAAGTAGTTTTTTTATTGTACCTGTGGAGATGGGTTTTAGGCTGAAAGTGGGGGGAGAGGCATTGTAGTCAGAGGAATGTGGTGGGTTGGTGAGGTTGGGGTTGGGGAAGGAGGAGGATAGTTTAGCTATACAGTCCACAAAGAAAATGATGAAAAGGCTGACAGTGTCAAGGTCAGTAAGGTTAGTGTTGGGACAGGGATTGCCTTTATTTCCAGGGAAAAGGATAGAGGAGATTGAGTCCCAGAATTTTCTCAGGTTGGTTGGGTGTTTGGATTGAAGTTTGGAGTAGTGTGCTTTTCAGTCACTAGTTATTAGTTTTTTATGGTGTTTCTGAGTTGTTTGAGCTCAAGTAGGGGTGTTAGGGTTTTTGTTGCTTTTGAATTGTTTCCATTTTCTATCTCTTTAGAACAGGATTAGTTTAGTTTGTTTTGATAGCCGGGGGTGGTTTTAGCTTTGATGTGCTTGGTTCTTAGAGGAGCATGGTTGTTGAGTAGATTTAAAAAGGTTTCATTGAAGTAAGTAGTGGCAGTGTTGAGGGGCATGGTTCTTAGGGGGGGGGGTTCAGTCAGTTTTATGCATTCAGAAAAGGTTTGAGGGTTGAAGTGGGAGAGGCTGCGAGTTTGTATATAGTAGTGTTGCATATGAACAGGGGATGAGTGACGAATGGCGAAGGCTGGTAGGTGATCACTGAAATGGTCTGGAAGGATTCCAGCATTTGAAACTAGATTGGGATGGGATGTTAAGATCCAGTCAATGATGGTGCCAGAGGGCCCATCTTTGTTAGGTCTGGTGGGATAGTTTATTTGTTGGGAGAAGTGAAAGAAGTTGACTGTCTGAGTTGGGGTTTGAGAGTTTATACTGGCCCAGTTGAAGTTCATGTCTTCAAGGACGTATGTTTAATTTTTAATGTTGAAAGAAAGCCAGGAGAGGATGTCTTCTAGTACTGGGATGTTATTGCCTGGTGGCAAATAGAGGGTGACTATACATATGGACTTGTGATTATTGATTTTTAGTAGAGCTATAGTTATTTCAGCATTGGCGACATTTGGGATAGGATTGGAGTATGGGGTAACTGTAAGGGTTGGCGGGTAGATTATAGCTGCTCCACCACCTTTCTTGTTAAGTCTCTTATTCTGAATCAATAAATAGGTAGCCAGGTGGAAGACTCTCATTGTCTTATATGGAGGGTTTTAGCCAGGTCTTTCAGATGGCTAGTATATCAGAGTGACTGTGGGAGGTTTGTGATTTTGTTTTGAAGACTCTGGGCATTGAATGCAGTAAGGTGAATAGATTTGAGAGTTTGAGGGTGTGTGGGAGGGGATTTTGTGGTTTGTGTGGTGGAGATGGATTCTGGATTGGGATGGATGTTGCCAGAGTGTGAGAGGGAAAGTTGGTGAAAAATTAGATGAAGGCTGTTTATTATGGATGGAAAGTGTCTGCAGTGGAAGGGGGAGAGTTTATTATGATGAGCATGAAAGGGTGAGTTAAAAGAGTGTGAGATGGGTAGGATTTTGTGCTTGAATAGTATGGTTAGGTTAGGGGAGTGGAGGTCAGGTGCTATGGAACTATAGGATGGTGTGGAAGAAGGTATGCAAGTGGCTGTGGAATGATAATGTGGGGTATAGTGGGGGTTGGGGAGTTGTGTAAGTAAAATAAGACAGGAGAGGGAGATAAGTTGGGTTGTTAGTATTAGTAGGTGTAATGAGGTAGGAGGCATTGTTAAGGTTGGGTGGGTTGTATAGAATTGGTGTGTGTGTGATGGGTGGGATTTTGTGTGATTGGGTGGTAGGAGATGTGGGAGGGGTTGAGGGTGGATAAATGTCCACATAGTGGGGGCGTATGGGAAATGGGGGCAGGGTAGGGGAGCAGAGTGACCCCGCAAGGTGAACGGAGTGGGTAGAGCCCAGCAGAGGTGAGGAAAAACTATCAATGGATGCTTGTACCAGTGTAGTTATTAGGCTTTGTCAATTGTGTGTAGATGCTTTCAAATTTTAGCAGAAGATGTAGACTTTCAGGCTTTATGAGCCCTGCACAGTAGTTTAAGCGTGACTGGTTATGGCCTAGACATTGAACTGCTAGATTAGGGAGAGGAGCTGCCTGACTGATTGTGGAAAAAGCAGAGTAGAGTAGGAGTTGGGTGGGTTCGCTGGCTGATAGTAGGAGAGTTGTGGAGTTCTGCTGCCACCTAGAGGTAAAATATAGGTGGAACAGGTGGGCAAGAGAGGGAATCCGGGGTCCCTGCAAGTGTGCATGTTAGATGGAAGTGCTCAAAGTGAGTTAGCATATGCTATACTCTTAATTGATGACATGGCTACTAAAGCTTGTTTATATGCACTTGTGTTGGTGCAAATAGCTGTTTTTTTTCTTTACTGGGAGAAGCAAAACAGTAGAATCCTCGGTCCTGGGTGGGGGTGGAAACACTGTTGAGCGTCTTCTTGGAAGAGCGGGGCTTGAAAAAATTTACAATGTGTGAGCTGAAATGAAAGCAGAAAGTAAGGTAATTATTATCTACATGAGCTGTAGGGTTAAAGATGTAGGCAGGGAGACATAAGGGTAGATATCATAAGGATTGTAATGGGAGTGAGAGAGAGTGCGAGAGGTGCGTGTAGGAGGAGTGAGTGGAGCAAGGCAGGTAGAGGAAATAGAGATGTTGGTAGGTGAGAGAGTGAGTGACAGTGTGGTGGTTTAGGGTAGGATAGCATCTAACAGAGCATGAGAACAGCAGAGAGGGTCAGCAGAAGTGGTTACAGTACTCTATGCACAATATCCACCTAAGCAGTGTTATAAGATGTGTTAACATTATGGCAACTACTTACACAAAGTAAATCATGACATTTGCAGGCAAATCCATATTAGTTGAGATTCTAACTACTATGCAATGATACTAGACAGTATGATGCAGCTGTAAAAGCAGCTGTAAACAAAACCCTTAAGCACAGCTATCCTGTGAAGGCATGTAAAATGTAACTCAACCCTAGGGATGCAGCAAGATTCAGATGTTTAGACAAGCTGACATTAACATATCTATATTTGTTAACAATGTAACTCCAGTATGCTGTTAGTGTCACGGTAACTGTAATCCAGCCAGGTTAGGGGATTTCACAGATTGGAACGGCAGCAAAGATGCAACTGATAGCAGGAGCAGGGTTTTCAACGGGCTGCCAATATGTTAGTTTAAACCTTGAATACAGCGTATTTTCTTTTGGGTTGCCTGTATGTTGAGTAGTGGTTTAAACACTGAAGTCAGCATATTATCACTTACATGAAAATAAGTGCAGCATTTCCATCAGGCCAGGCACAAGTCACCTCTCAGCAACGTATATGATGCAGAGTACTGTGACAGTGCTTTCACTCTATCCATGTACGTTATGGCATGGTTTTGCAGGCCCTGTATTTTCTTGCTGAGAAACCACTGTGGTAGCTGTTGCAGGTGTTACGTGAGGTATATGCAAAAGGGAGCATTGTACTCTATTAGTAATTTGATGAGGGTTAAGTACAGTGGTGCTATAACATCCTCAGACTTGGATGTGATGTCCTGACTTATGAGGTGCACAAAGTAGAAAGCTTTCCTTACCACTGTGGAAACTTCATGGTCAAAGTTCAGATTGCTATCTACCTGTATTCCCAGGTCTCACATCACTGGATTTGAGCTTAGGAGGTATTGTCAATACTGTAATTAGCTGGGAATTTCACTTTGGAAAAGCCAATAATAATGGCACTTTTTTGCATTCAGTTTTAGAGTGTGTGGCTTTGGCACCAATGATTTGTCTGTGTTAGCCCCTCCTGTAATATGTTAACATCATTGGGGGAATCAATGATTGCATCCAATTTGCAATCATCAACAAACCTGGTAAGCCAAAGGCCATCTACTTTAGCCTGAATGTCCAAGAAATAGATTCCAAACAGTAAATGGCTCAGCAAAGATCCTTGTGGTATGCTACTGGTGACAGCTCTACTGGTAGAGGTTGAGTCACAAACTTTGACAGTATGTGTTGTCAGTGAGCCAACTGGCTAACCATCTAGTGATGTAAGGGTTAATCACCAGCTGGCCAAGTTCTTCAATTATACCTGAGTGGGTGATTGTGTCCTGGGTGAATGCAGAATGCTGTTTAGGGCTAGGGTCATACCTGAATGGGACAAATAATGTGAGAGTTTAAACATGTTTCTCTTCATATAGTCCAGAGAGGTATATTTCATTTAATTCACCCCAGCATGAACTATGACAGAGTTATAACGGCACTTGTTGAGTGACATGAGGGACATGGAATGATACATGTGTATGTATGTTGTTGGTGTATTAGAACATGTGTTGTAGTGGTGGAGATCAACTGTCAACACAGTCCACCATCACAGTGACAACTGCAGCATGGCATAGATGTGCAAGTGTCTATATACCATCATTAAACGCTCTGTGACACACATCAATATAAATTAATATTATTATTAGTACATGGTTACATAAGTCTTGTCTCATACACATTTTGTTAATATGTGATATGCAAATTTATCACATGTTTTGATGCAATTGTAACCTTGGGGAATTCATTGTATGAGCAGTTGTGTTACTAGGACCAAGGATTATTGAGGGAGTCAGCAGCACCATTGTGTAACTATTATCACTTATGAAAGGAAATGTTCTGCATAAGCAACAAACAAATGATCTGTAATGTGTTCTGATATGGCATCAGGCTGTTCAAACACAGTTTGCCCATGAAACACATATAGGCATATGTTGTGCATTTGATGTAAATACATGACATTGTTACAGTTGTATGACTGAGTGTATAGTACTAGTATGTGGAATGTGATGAATGACCATGGCTGTATGTGTAGGTCTTTTCACAAATCATGTATTCCAATACAATTCAAATGTTATGTGGAATACACAACTAAGCACAGATGTGCATGTGGATGCCACCAGATATACCCAACAGAAATGCATAGACAATCTGCTAGTTGACTGTTTTTCTCATGTCGTCTCCGTCACCACTGCCCATTAGCCAAAGCATACATACAAGCCTTAATCATTTTCTATGCTAAGGAGGGCAGCACATCTGTGCATTCTGTATGACTAATAACAGAGAATCAATGGGCTGTGACAACATCACAGACTGCTTATAGCATGACTCAGAATATGGACCTATGAGACACGATTGGATCCATACTTCAACACAGCCTCCAGAAGGAATATGTTCCCACAGAAGGGTGTACATCAACATGCATCCATCTGACATGGGGGGGGGGGATGGTTTACTATGAAATTTCACCCCGGGGATAACTCCAGTGGCTCTACTCGACAGAGGCACTGGGAACTAAGGTTGGGTGGCACAATGTCAGGGCAATCCTATGACTAGGCTTGTAAAGGCCCCAGGGCCATTAGCTTAATACACACCTATGAACCTATGATGAACATACTTACTCTGTACATGAGATATGTGAAAGTTACATGCTCAAAAGTGTTGTAATTCTCAGTAAAATGGTCAAGTAGTTTTTAATTCAAAATGTGAAGTGCATTCACCTTTAAGAACATGGAAATATAAACACGATAATTTCAATGGTCTGCAAGTGCATCTGCATGCTTTCCTGATCTGTATGTATAGTGGGAATTTGGGCAATGGTAAGCAAAAGTGTTTGTGTGGATTAAATTATTCAGCAGCATAAGCTTATAAACATTTAACAAGTAAGTATGCAATAAGTTAAGTTTAAATGGGAGCAGTTTACACCAAGAGGATTTTTTACACTTGTGCCATGGCAAAGCTCATTCTGAGTGATCCACTACAGTTGTTATAGCGTTACAGTCATTTAAAGTTAACTAAGTGTAATATAATGCACAGCTGTTTCATTCTGTTGCAGCATCAGTGTGCTGGTTTTCTTTGGTAAAGATTGCCATCTGTATGGCTCTTTATGTTGCATTATTGCACAGTGAGGAAGTTGGTAGTCACTTTGAAACATTGAAATGTATTTTTGTGTACATATTATGAAAAAATGAAGAATACACATATTGAAGTATGATACACATATGGTGGCATTTTTAGGGACATTATTTTCAGCATTCGGAGTTAATATCGAATTTCCAATGTTTTCTAATATAATTTGGCCATATGCACAGTTTACATTTTGGATTTGTTCATTTCTCTTGACAATTTAATCAGAATTTTAAAGAATTTATGTCATTTTAATAGTAAACCGGGGGTGGGGGGTAGCACCTGATACATGCATGTATAGACACATCCTGACTCTCCTTGTATGTGAGGTAGAGCAACATGTCATTATGTACCTTTTCTAAATGTACACTGGTACTATCCCGGCTGTATTGAAAGATGTATGTGATTTGCTCATGCTACATCCATGTCTATTACATGTGTTATATGTCCTCAAGAAGGTTAACAAGAGCATGCATGATAACAACAGTATCATCCTGCGGAACCTAAGCAGGCCAATTGATTTTACACAAATCCATACTGAAGTATAACTGCAACACTATCACAAGTGGCCATAAACACCCATATCACCAAGTGGGTAGACCACTGGACCACATATGTGGCCTACAAATATGTTGAGGTGTGTGAAGTGATCTATGTCTAGAGTCCAGTGATCATGTCCATACCTCAGGGTTGAGTGCTAAGCTCTTTCCTGTCACAAACATCAAAAATGACACACACACATCCTGTGTCCAAACAGCTGACTAGAGGACTGCAGTTTGTGGACAATCATTGAATAAAAATGTGATATTAGTATAAAACAGACAGCATCAACACACACCAAAGATTACTGCCACAGTTATGAAGACACATGACATGAAACAAAAACATGGGGGGATTTTTTATGACAGCAAACACACTACCCAGTGATAATGTATACATCACACCCCTATGAGCAGACCAAGTAGTATGTGACCTGTGTACTGAGGTAGATGGTATGCGGAATGTCCACTAACATGTGGCCACAGTGGTGACTACTCCCTTGTATGTTACACAACTCTTGAGTATGTGCAGGACATCTACATCAAAAGCTGTAATACTTCCATAGTTCACAGCCTTCATCACACCTGTAACTGAGTACAATGCACCCTTCTTCATGTACCTCCTTATACATCTTCCAGCGATGCATAACTCAAATGTACCACCTTTGCCACAGTGAGCTCCAACACATCATGTTGGCCATACCTATGTATTCTTTCTGTTGCATAAACATTACTGTCTGATGGTGCGGAATCCCCATCAAGGTGTTATACCAGATGTGTGTGTGATATCTATTCAGATGATGCATACAATGCATACATAGCTGATTCTCAACATTGATGGCATGAGTTTCAATCATGACAGTGTGGAGTGTGCCGTATATATGCCATGCACATCTGTCAACTAACCTGGATTCATCATAATCTCACATACAGCTAAAGCATTGTCCCTCCTAACACCTCCAGCAGATGTTACAGTGTCAGAACGGCATGCTTGATTCCTCTCATAGATTGCTGACAACTCATAATAGTTGTACAAGTGTGTTTGTGCAGAACTATCTATGATCACTCACAATTACAGGTGTTATGTCAAAGACATGGGATTACTGGTGGTATTATTTTCCTGTGTTTATTCCTGCAGTTCATCTGTGTGTAATTATTCAATACACACACTTATCTGACTGTTTATTTTTAATGGCATTCTATGTACTGTATAGATCATTTATACAACTTTTGTTCAGTATGCCTGATGCAGGTTCCACAAAAGTCTGCACTGTATACACTTTCATATAATTTGCTGAAACTATATACATTGCCTTATGCATAACACTAGTAATCTTTCTGGCATAGCGTGCAAACACACTGACCTAGTTTGCCCATGGGTAAACAGATTTACATGTCTGGTGCTGTCCATGTTGCTTTACATGGTTTCCTGGCCAGCAAAACTGTTGCTGGCCATGACACTGTGCTTGTTTATGTTTAAATGTGGTGTGCAGCATGAATATGCAATGAGAGCTGCTGCTCACCATGCACACATTTAAACTCCATGTAGGCTTCACACCAGGCCTACACAGAGTTCATTGAATCCCCAGGGCTTAATCTAAACAGATTATTCCCTTTCTCTGAATGTACTATGGATTACTGAAATAAATGACACAGTAGGCAACAGTGGCTACTTCAAAGTGCTAAATGCAATGCAAAAACTTCATGTCTGGAGTACCCACTTTGGCTAATAAAACCAAAGAAACAGTCTTAATCATTTGAAAGATATCTCCCATTCTCATCCAAACTTCTGCCTTAGTAGAGAAATGCCCCCCCCCAAAAAAAAAATGGAAGAATACTGCATATCAAAAGTGATGGCTGTTAGACTTTCCTAATTATTAAGTGATATGAGAATATGAAAAAGGTCATTATACAATCGCTATACAAATCTGAAACATTCAATTTGTTTTTGAACTACAGGAACTATAATAATCTGAATATTAAACTTACTTCAACCATGAATTGATGGTGATAAAAAATAAAAATTAAATAATAATAATAATAATAATGTTTAGCTCATTCTCTCCAATGAAGCTCCAGAAGTTTGTAATCTAAATTTGCATTATGAGTTTTTTAAAAAAATCTAGCTTCATCCTCATGGTTCAAAAATGTACATGTCTCTAGAATCATAAGTTTACAAAAGATATGCCAATGACAAACTGTTCTGCACACACTAATCTTTAAACTTGGTCACATTAAATTCTAGGATAGATTTTTTAAGTCACAAAGAACACAGCAAATGTTCATTTTGTGTAATATTTTGCAAACAGTTTTGAATATCTCAGGTTGTACCCACTGTGAAAGGCATTTTGTATATATGACTATAAGTTTTCATAACAGGATAAGTAACTTTGTCTGTGTTGCTTGGTTGTTGAGATATTTAGACAGTTGTGAACATTCTGGTCATACAAATGGTACATGAACAGCATTTAATATATGATTAGCTGCACTAGAGAAGTGGTCAAGTCTTACTTTGTGCAGTTGCATTTCCCCTCATGTAATATTTGAGATATATTACAACAGTTTGCATGAAGCCAAGTTTTAGAATTCTTAATGTACAAATGAACAGGTAGTATTTGGCATCTAGTGTGATCCTAGAGAGAGGTTTAATGAGTTAACAAAAGAGATTGGTAGGAAGTTTGTGTTTATAATAGTTATAACAAGTTTACTTAAACAAAAGTTTTATTGGGAAAATGTAAAAATAAATAAGGAAAACATGATAAAACGTGTATACTTAAAATTCTGTGGGACTGCTGTTTAGTTACTTGCTTTTCACAAACATATCCACATGATGACATAGGCTAAGACTGAGATTTCAGCATTTTACTGTAAGTACAATGTATTTAGAAACTGCAACCAAATTACAGTTCAGGAAAGTATTACCATAGCTAATAAAGCTGCGGGAAAAGTTTGATAAGACATTTCAAGTTAGCAGCAATAAATTAAATAGGAAATAATTCGCAGAATTTGGTGATTCAACTGATTGTTTTAAGCTAAACAAGACTTAATTGTATATATTTTGGATCAGCAATGACAGCTTTGTTGTAAAAGTACATGCTCTTCCCTTACCTGCCATGGTTTAAAGTTATGTCTGTCTATACATTCTCCATTTAAAAATGGTCCTTCTCCATGTTTGCAAGAAAGCATATTATGTAATGCATTGGCAACTGCATAGACTGCATTATACATGCAATAAGTAAATCTGAAATTATTTACATCAAAAATAGCTGTGTCAACTTCCTCTAACCTCTCAGTGCCAGTACAAACTTTGACTGATCCAGTATTTTCCACACTAACTGATGACTGATTTCCAGAATGCATCCATTTGCATCCAAAGGCTTCTTCCCAAAAAAGTTTAACAAAAATGTCATCAGGAGATGTTGAAGGATGTGTGCTGTAAAGGAACTGTTTTAAACCTGGTATTTCTCCTCTGTGGAGCTGAAATGCTATGGAGCCATTTAATGTTTCCTTCACCTCCTTTGATATTTCTGCAGAAATTGACCAGCTTGTTATACCAACCCAGAACCTTCCAGTAACATTTTGTTTTACAACCTCTTCCATTAGTGCAATTGCATGCAATGCTCTGGTATAAACCACTATTACCTTGACAGTTGATTGTTTAATTATATGAAGAATGTCAATAATTTTCTTCTCAAAGTTATTCATGGGTATAATTTCTAAAAAATCAACACAGCCCCCTGTCCTGATGATATCAGTGTTTAGGTGTTGCGTAGCTGCATGAAAATGAAAGTTGTCTGTTCCAACAATTCCAACCCAGGTCCAACCAAAGTGTTTCAGCAGTTTTGAAGTACCATATGCCTGGAAGTCATCACTTGGAACTGTCCTGAAGAATGAAGGAAACTGCAGCTTGTCACTCATTAGATAGTATGAAAACCCATAGCTGACCTGCAAAAAACGAAGCACATCTTGTTACTTTGTATCATTTATGTTATGTTATTGCAAAAAAAAATATGCTTTGGTGCACAGTAATAAATAAAGAAAAACACCCATGTATTAGTAGTATCTGCAAGCCATTTTGTGGCTGAGAAGTAAACAAATCATCAGTGACTGTCACCTTATATAGGTCAAAGCTCATACATTCTCAATAAAAATACAAAAATCGTACTGCTATATCTTCAAACATCCGCTGTAGTCATGACTTCGATAATTTAACTGATGAAAGACTGCAATGCTATCAAACATCAGTAGTTGATCATGGCTGCAAACTAGTCAGAAACAGCATTCATTTAAATATAGATACTAATTATACATTCCTAAAATATTATTTTCTGTACTGTTGTTGATGTTAGCAATGGCATTAGAGGGTTCATTCTCCCCAAATGTCTGTTTTGATAGTTTAATTTTTGATTTATAATCACATACCACAATGTCTAATGTGTCAAATTGCAAGAATAAAAACACATGGAGGTATCAACAGAATAATATTATTGTAGCAAAGAAATAGAGAGTTTCCTCAAAGAATCAAAAATACAAAAAGTAATTTTGTTAAAAAGTAACACTCGTTTGTCGGAGCCCTAGTTTGAAATTGCCTTAGGAAGACATAATGGTGCAAATGAAAACCCAAGGAAAAGGGTGTGAAGTATACCATCTGAGACAGTACGATTACATGGATCATTGCAACTATAGCTGATAATAGAATATACTGCCTGAAAATAAAGGAAATTTTATTATGGTTTATTTTATTTTCTATTGCTGTATCTGCACATATGTTACTTTTCAAAAATATCATGTTTAATAAAGTTGTTTTAAAAAGTTATAGATCTGGCAGATACTTTTTAGATGAAAATGAGGTATCATAACAGCAGTCAACACTTAGTCCTTCAGAGTCAGTGTGTCACTCAGAACCATTTGAACAGTGATGGACTTGGGAAGCAAATTCTGATTTATTCATGCTGCATATTATGTGTAGGGGAGGAGAGGAAACCTTAAGGATGTATCAGATATTCTTCAGTCTTTATCAAGCTAGGCTTATAAAAACTCTCTTTTATCCAATGAATAATTTTAATTCAAGCAACTGTCAATGTCATCAAGCAGTAAAGTTCAGACTCCAGAAAAAAGCAGAGATAAAGCTGAATAGTATTATTGATAAAAATACCTCTCCCTCAAATGACCTCTTTGAAGGCAGCATATATAATGAAAATAACACCAGTGCCAAGATCAAGCCATGTGATACCCAACACTCAATAATATAGTTACTAGAGCAATATGCCCCTAAACCCACCCTCTGTGAGTTGTCTCACAAATAAGAGAAAAAACAGTTAAACAAAGTCCCTGTAAAACCGGAATAGTCTGAAGGTGTTAAGACAAGATGTAATATAATATTCAAAGATGCTGAAAGTTGAAGGACCATGACAGAATAAAAACTTCAAACTTTTGACCCAAGAAGGCCTTTTCAAGTTGGGATGAAAAATGCCCCAGCAACTTTCTAGAGGCTGGTAGAACATATCCTAGCAGGAGCAGGAGGGTTTGCCCTTGCTTACCTAGATGATATTGCCATCTACAGATAATCCAAGCAAGAGCACCTTCAACATGTCTGGGAGGTGCTGGGCAGACTACAGAGGGCAGGGTTGACCATTAAACCCAGCAAAAACGTCAGGTGGGTATGGCAGAGGTCTCCTACCTGGGACATAGATTGGGGAGTGGTAAGATTAGGCCAGAACCTGCCAAAGTGAAAGCCATTCAGACATGCCCTGCACCTGTTACCAAAAAGCAGATGAGGGCATTCTTAAGGACAGCAGGGTACTACAGAAAGTTTGTCCTCAGTTATAGTACCATAGCTGCTCCCCTCACAGACCTGACAAGGAAAAATAGGCCAAATAAGGCAGTGTGGACCCTAGCATGTGAGCAAGCATTCCAGAAGCTTAAAGAAGCTTTGGGATGACCCCCTGTGTTCGCCAGTCCAGATTACAGCAAATAATTTGTTGTGCAGGTGGATGCTTCGAACTATGGGTGGGGGCTGTACTTAGCCAGATTTCTTCAGAGGAAGAAGAACACTCAGTGGTTTATCTCACTTGCAGGCTCCAACCCAGGAAGGAATGCTATGCAGCTGTAGAAAAGGAATGCCTAGTCATAGTGTGGGCACTGCAGAAACTTCAACCTTATCTGTATGGAAGAAAATTCACTGTAATGACAGATCACAATCCCTAACATGGTTAAACAGAGTCAGCCAACAAAATGCCAAGTTGCTAAGATGGAGCCTAGGGTTGCAAACATATGATATGTCAGTACAGCATTGCACTGGGATTAACAATGCCAATGCAACTGGGTTCTCAAGACAGGAAATGGGGTAAGGTATACTCAGATACACCTAACCCTCTCAAGCAACGTTTCTCAAGGGTCACTTGAAAAACTAGCTTGAGTTCTCCAGGGGGAGATGTGTAAACAGGTGAAGGCTGACAACCTAGCCAGATAGAATTTTGTTGATAATTCTGTCATTTGTAAATATTAATATAAGCCACAGGCTTGTTCTCTTAAATGGAAGAAAATGTTGTTAGATGTGGAACTGCAAAAATGTAACAACAGTGCACTCTGCTGTAGCAAAGCTGATAAGTTAAGCGCTGTGAAATTCTTTGATCTAAAACTCGGAGCCGAGATGTCTAGAGGGAGGCATTCTGCCTATTGTTTTGAGGCCAGAGTTAATGACTAGAATTTACATATATCATTTCTTTTATTGCTCTGGCTTCCTGACCAGCTGCAAGATCAAAAGGACTATTAGCCTCTGAGTTTCTGTTAGCTCAGGAACCAGAAAGAAATGATGTAATCTGAAATGAATCAGTGGTACTGTGTTATCACTTTAAGAACAGAAAAAAAATCAAAGTATTGATCATTTGTCTTGAGAACATACAACTCACCACTCTGCCTGTGTCTGCATGTAAGTAGGATCTTAGACTTTAGTGTTTCTCTTAGATATAGCTAGGAAATAGGAAGATTAGACTATTTTCTTTTTCTGTGATGTTAAAACTTTTCCACTGTATTATTTTAAGTATTTCTCTGTGATCCCTGAACTCTTGACTAGCACTGTGTAGTAAGAAGTATTGTCTTGTGTTTTTATTATTTATTATTAAATATTTTTAAACCTTTCAACTGTGTCTGTTTTGTATAGAGATAATTTAAGCTCTAAGAGTACATTGCATGTATTTAGTGATATTGTACAAAGCCACTCCAATAGCCTTGCTGTTCAGTCACACTTACCATTTGGATAATAATATTGCACAGTATAATTGGACACACTTTCATAACGGCCTTTGAGTTGCTGATAAATATTAGTGGGTGGTGGCAAGTGGTACTATTGTATAGTCTGGGTAAAAAGGGCACAGCTGGAGAACCTGTGCCAGCCTTCCCCAGGAGTGTCTTTTTGGTTTTATATAACTCTTATCTCAAAGTGTGTGTGTGTCAGCTACTTGGGCCAGGACACAAAGCACTGGCTGGACAGAGAGGGTATTGGAGGTTTTTGCTTGCCCACTAGGCTGAAATCTGGACCCTATAGTTGTGCCAGTGGGGAGTCTTATTGGGGACCTGGAGAGAAAGGGAGAAACCAGCCCCAGGCTGACTGTGATCTCTGTGTGCTCTTAAGGGAAATTGTACTTTACTGTGTGTGTGTATTTATTATCCTTTCCCTATACGGATACCTCTCACTGGTGTTAGTGATGAGGATTGCGGCTCCTTGATTGCTGGGCCAGTGCACAGCCAACACATATTAATTGTTTGTCAGTGGTGGGCTATCCACACCATATATTAATTGGTTGGCAAATACTAATTGGCCTGTAGTGGTGTGGTTAGAGTGAATTCTTGTAGCTTGTGTACATTGATCACTGCGGCTGTTTTTGTACTCTAAATCAGCCATGCAGCGAATACTCAGAGTTCAGCTCACAATTGTTTTATTTCTTTTGTTAGCTTAGTTAGCCAGGGGAGAGCAGGCAGCATGTCAGCAGAGAAGCATGGAAAGATGACAAGGAGCCAGCTGGCTGAGATGTGCCAGGCTTGGAGATTGGTGCATGGAAACCTGACTAAGGTAGACATGATTAGAGCTTTGGTCACTGCTGCATCAGAAAACAGCATCCAGGAGGATGATCAGACTGACAGTGGAGATGTACCACACTCAGATAATGGACAGGTCAACCTGTCTGCAGAGGACTTAAAAATCCATCTGAAGCTAAAGAGACTTGAGCTGGAGGCCAGGCATTTGGAAATAGAAGCAACTGAGAGACTGAGGTATCTAGTGAGTGAGGACAAGGAGAACTGCGATGTTTGCAGGCTGAGGAGAATGAAAAACTGCTATGCCTGGAAGCTGACGAAAAGGAGCGGCAGAGACAGCATGAAAAGGAGATACTGACTCTTCACCAGAGTCATGGAGGTAATGGGGAAGGGAATAACCAGACCCCAGAAGCACAAAAGATCAGTAAATTTCTTCTGCAGTTTAAAGAGGGGTATAATTTTGATAGTTTCATTCATATGTTTGAGAGGGTATGTAAACAGTATGATGTTGACTGAAGGCTTTGGGTATGGTTCCTGATCCCCTTACTCCATGGTAAAGCTGTAACTGTGTTGTATAAAATTTCTGATCAGGAATGTTTTGATTATACTACTGTTAGGAACTGCTTGTTAGAATTGTTTAAGCTAACACCTGAAATGTATAGGAAAATGTTTTCTGAGCATAGACACAAGGCAGATGAAAGTGTGTGTGAATATGTTGCTGAACTGAGCACTTATTTTCATAGGTGGGTGAGTGGATATCAGGTCACCACTGTTGAAGGGCTGGCAGACTGTTTGGTGAGGGAACAAGCCCTTAACACTTTGCCCAAGGACATGAGGATCTGGTTAGCTGATAGACAATGTGCTACTTCAGATGAGTTGGGGAAGAAGGTAGACCTATACCTAGCAAGCAGGCCATCACTGCACAGGAAAGGGACCCCCAGTACTACTCATGCGTCTAAACGAACCCATGGTGGGAAGCATAGACTGCCCCAACAGAATTTTCCAGTAGCAGGGGAAGCCACTAGTCCAGGTACACATCCATGACCTAGGGTTAAATGTTTTGAATGCAACCAGTGAGGCCATGTGGCATACAGATGTCCATGAAGGCAAGGTGGGGGAACAAAAGGCAAGAGAGCCAGTAAATGGGAAAGACACAATCCCAATAGTAGGTTTTCTTGGGACAACAAGGGTACCAAACTACCACAATAGGTTATATCCTATTGTAGTGAATAGCAAAGAGGCCATTGCTAAGAGAGACACAGCCTCTGACATAACCATTGTAAAGCCTGCAATGGTTACAGAGGAGCACTACTTGCCTGGGCAGTCTACTCCATAAGAGCTTTAGGAGGGACCCATTTCAAATACCTTTGGCTAGGGTTCACCTTGACTGGGAGGGTGGAAAAGGGAACCAGCAAGTAAGTATGTTTGAGGAAATCCCTACAGATGTCCTGATAGGGAATGAGTTTTATAATACAGTACCATGTGCTCATACAGTTACATGCAGTCAGGCTTGGAGACAAGCATGTGGGTCTGGTAGCCTGGGGAAGACCCAGACAGACTGCATACTTGCAGCCAGGACTGGTGAGGTGGTTCCTTCAGGGAGGAAGCTACATTGTAGCAGCAAGACTGAAGGTGAGCCACAGCTGTTTTTGGCTACTGATGTTCCCTTGGATAGAGTGACTGCAAAGGTAGAGGTGAGTAGTAGTACCCAGGCTGACAGTGAGGCACCACTGTCAGAGGATGCCAGACTTCCTGTGGAATGGGAGCTGGGAAGGGTTACAAAAAGAAAGTTGAGACTGGCTCAGCTCTCAGACCCTAGATTGCAAGGCCTGAGGCAGGTAGCTAGTGAGGGACCTGATTCTCAAGGGGAGGGGGAAATCTGTATACTGGGATAAAGGGTTACTGTATAGAGAGTGGACCCCTGAAGGAGGGCTAGAAGGTGAAAGGGTACAGCAGTTGGTAGTGCCTAGATCCTACCATCTGACGCTTCTAGCCTTTGCCCATGATATTCCCTTTCCAGGTCATATGGGCATAAAACATACAAAGAGATGCATTATGCAGAACCTCTAATGACCTGGAATTTCCAGAGATGTAACAGGGTACCGCAGGACCTGTGAGAACTGCCAAAAGGTAGGCAAGGCAGGAGACAAGGTGAGAGCTCCTTTGATGCATTTGCCTGTGATTGAGGAGCCATTTATGAGGGTAGCTATGGGTATTGTGGGATCTCTGAGAACCCCAAGTTCCACAGGGAAAAAATATATCCTAGTGGTAATGGATTATGCTACACAATACCCTGGGGCAGTGGCTTTGTCCTCCATTGAGGCAGAAAAGGTGGCAAATGCTTTGTTAGAGATTTTCAGCAAGGTAGTTTTCCCAAAAGAAATATTGACTGGCAGAGGTGCCAATTTCATGTCAGACCTGCTGGCTTGTCTGTGAAAGTACTGTGGGGTGAAGCACCTGAAGACCACCCCCTACCATCCGCAGACTAATAGTCTTGTTGAGAGGTTAAACTCTACAATCAAGTCTATACTATGGGCATTTGCAGACCAGTTTAAGAGGAAGTGGGGCAAATATTTGCCCCGTCTGTTGTTTGTTTACAGAGAGGTTCCCCAGGAATCCATAGGTTTTTTTACCCTTTGAGTTACTGTATGGGCATAGGGTGAGGGGACCTCTAGATTAAATTCGAAATGAGTGGGAAGGTGAGTGTGAATCTCACAAGGAGTCTGTTGTGGCATATGTCCTAAACCTCAAGACAAGGCTCAGGGATCTCATAGGCTTGGCCCAGGAGAACCTGGCAAAAGCCCAACAACAGAAAAGTATGGTATGACAGGAATGCTCGAGCTAGAGAGTATGCTGTAGGGCAGCAGGTAATGGTTCTCATTCCTGCCAGACACAACAAGCTGCAAGCAGCTTGGGAGGGACCCTACAAGGTGGTAAGGAAGGTAAGTGATGTTAACTACATGGTAGAACTACTAGGCAGAAGCACAAATTATACCATGCTACAATGATGAAACCTTACCGTAATAGGGAGGCCCTTGTGTTGAGTATTTGCAGTGGCTTGCAGGAGGAGTCTGTGGGAGATCTGGTGACTGAGCTCCTCAGTGAGACTCGCAGTGACACCTCAGGGGAAGGGGTTGCAATGTCCCTGCAGCTATCTCCTACCCAGGTTCGAGAAATCAGAGCATTGTTACAGGAGTTTGGGGATGTGTTCACTGGGAAACCAGGATGCACCCATCTGCTGCAACACCAGGTGGAATACAGAACCACAAAGGCCTATTAGGCAGGCCCCTTATAGGGGCCTGAGAGAGTCAAACAGACTCTGAGGGAGGAGATACAGGAGATGTTGGAATTAGGGATAATTCGAGTTCAACAGTCCCTGGTCATCTCCAGTGGTGCTGGTGCCAAAGGAAGATGGCAGCACCAGGTTCTGTGTAGACTACAGGAAATAAAATAGTCACACAGAGTCAGATGCTTACCCCATGCCTAGGACAGATGAGGTGCTAGAGCAGCTGAGTGGGGCTAAGTATCTTACGACCATTGATCTTACCAAGGGTTGCTGGCAGGTGCCCTTGACTTCCAGTGCTAGAGAGAGGTCAGCCTTTGTGACTCCCTTTGGGATAAAAAATGCCTCAGCAACTTTCCAGAGGCTGGTAGATCATATCCTAACAGGGGCAGGAGGGTTTGCCCTTGCTTACCTAGATGATACATTCCTGGCAAGAGCACCTTCAACATGTCAGGGAGGTGCTGGACAGACTACAGAGAGCAGGGTTGGCCATTAATCCCAGCAAATGTCAGGTGGGTATGGCAGAGGTCTCCTACCTGGGACATAAATTGGGGAGTGGTAAGATCAGGCCAGAACCTTCCAAAGTGGAAGCCTTTCAGGCATGGCCTGCACATGTTACCAAAAAGCAGGTGAGGTCATTCCTAAGGACAGCAGGGTATTACAGAAAGTTCGTTCCCAGTTATAGTACCATAGCTGCTCCCCTCACAGACCTGACAAGGAAAAACAGGCCAGATAAGGTAGTGTGGACCCCAGCATGTAAGCAGGCATTCCAGAAGCTTAAAGAGGTTTTGGGAGGACCCCCTGTGTTAGCCAGTCCAGATTACAGCAAAGAATGTGTTGTGCGGGTGGATGCTTTGAACCATGGGGTGGGGGCTGTACTTAGCCAGATTTCTTCAGAGGGGGAAGAGCACCCAGTGGTTTATCTCAGTCGTAGGCTCCAACCCATGGAGGAGTGCTATGCAGCTGTAGAAAAGGAATGTCTAGCCATAGTGTGGGCACTGCAGAAACTTCAGCCTTATCTGTATGGAAGAAAATTCACTGTAGTGACAGATCATAATCCCCTATCATGGTTAAACAGAGCCAGCCAGTAAAATGCCAAGTTGCTAAGATGGAGCCTAGGTTTGCAAGCATATGATATGTCAGAGCAGTACCGCAGTGGGATTACCAATGCCAGTGCAGATGTGCTCTCAAGACATGGAATGGGGTAAGGTATATTCAGATAGACCTAACCCTCTCAAGCAACGTTTCTTAAGGGTCACTTGAAAAACTAGCTTGAGTTCTCCGGTGGGGGGTGTGTGAAGATAGGTGAAGGCTGCCAGCCCAGCCAGATAGAATTTTGTTGATACTTCTGTCATTCGTAAATATTAATATAAGCCACAGGCTTCTTCTCTTAAATGGAAGAAAATGCTGTTAGATGTGGAACTGCAAAAATGTAACAACAGTGCACTCTGCTGTAATAAAGCTAAGTCAAGCATTATGAAATTCATTGATCTAAAACTCGGAGCTGAGATGTCTAGAAGGAGGCATTTTGTCTATTGTTTTGAGGCCAGTGCTAATGGCTAGAATTTACATGTATAATTTCTTTTATTACTCTGGCTTTCTAACCAGCTGCGAGATCAAAAGGGCTATTAACCTCTGAGTTTCTGTTAGCCTGGGAACCAGAAAGAAATTATGTAATCTGAAATGAATCAGTGGTGCCGTGTTATCAATTTAAGGACAGAAATAATCAGAGCATTGAGCATTTGTCTTGAGAACATCCAACTCACCACTCTGCATGTGTCTGTATGTAAGTAGGATCTTAGACTTTAGTGTTTCTCTTAGAAATAGCTAGGAATTAGGAAGATTAGACTAAGTGTTTTTCTGTGTTGATGTCAGAACTTTTCTTCTGTATTATTTTAAGTATTTCTTTGTGATCTCTGAACTCTTGACTAGCACTGTGGCACCATACAGTAAGAAGTATTGGCTTGTGTTTTTATTATTTATTATTAAACATTTTTAAACCTTTCAACTGTGTATGTTTTGTTTAGAGATAATTTAAGCTCTAACAGTACATTGCATGTATTTAGTGATGTACAAAACCACTCCAATAGCCTTGCTGTTCAGTCACACTTACCATTTGGATAATAATATTGCACAGTATAGTTGGACATCCTTTCATAAGGGCCTTTGAGTAGCTGATAGATATTAGTGGGTGGTGGCAAGTGGTACTACAGTATAGTCTGGGTAAAAGGGGCACAGCTGGAGAACCTGTGCCAGCCTTCCCCAGGAAGGTTTGTGTGGTTGTATATAACTCTTATCTCAAAGTGTGTGTGTGTGTTTGTGTGTGTGTGTGTGTGTGTGTGTGTGTGTGTGTGTGTGTGTGTGTGTGTGTGTGTGTGTGCATGTGCGTGTGCGTGTGTGTGTGTGTGTGTGTGTGTGTGTGTGTGTGTGTGTGTGTGTGTGTGTGTGTGTCAGTTACTTGGGCAGGGACATGAAACACTGGCTGGACAGAAAGGGTGCTGGAGGTTTTAGCTTGCCTACTAGGCTGAGATCTGGACAATATAGCTGTGCCAGTTTGGAGTCTTATTGAGGATCTGGAGCGAAAGGGAGAAACCAAACCCAGACTGACTGTTATCTCTGTGTGCTCTTAAGGGAAATTGTTCTTTACTGTGTGTATTTATTATCCTTTCCCTATATGGACACCCCTCACTGGTGTTAGTGATGAGGATTGAGTCTCCTTGATTGCTGGGCCAGTGCAAGGGTGTCATAGTTACTGCCTTACATTTGTTTATATTTCTATAAGTCTTGTCATATTAATTTCACAATATGTAAAAATAATATAGGACTTGAACATTTATGGTTTAATCAGTTTACCCAAATAATATATGAAGAACGTTATACTAAAGATTGGTACCCAAATTATAATGATTTACTTTGAAGATTGGTACTTAGTTATGGTACTACTCTAGAAAACAGCTTGAATGGAGAATGTATTCAGGAACAATCCTTATGAATTAAAATAAAGACATTTTAACTTAAGCCATCACTTTCATAATATACATAGAATGTCATTTGATGGATGCTAGTTGTTCTTTGTGGTTAAAATTAAAATACAAGGGATAATTAAATTCACAAAGACCCCATTTTCAAATGTAACTAGAGACTGTTTGGCAACTATGATTTACAAGGATAAAACATTCCCAATGAAAGTTAACAACTGATACTAACTCAAGTAAAATAAGACATTACTTTTATATGTTCTGCTTAGCTGGACTGGTACAGAGGGACAAAACTCTGACTGTGATCAAATTGATACAAGTTCAATCAACAGCTCAGGCACTAAGGAAGGTTTCCATTCTGCACTATGTCTATCAGATTCTCTTATACCCTATCCTTAATTTTGTATGATTTTTCATTATGGAAAAATTAGAAGTCTAGAATAAGGGAAAAGGGGGGGCAACCTAACATTATAAAGTAAGTCAAGAAACAGCTTATAGAAGGTAAAAAGGAGGCTCAATTAATTTGTCAAATGGTTGTCAGAGTTCAAAGCAAGAAGGCAGTTTCAGACTAAGGAACCTCCAAACTCTAGATCCCATGCAATTTGGCTTTGTGAAAGGGAGATCATGCCTGATCAACCTGGTTGATTTCATTGAGTCAGTCACCAGGGCTGTGGATGAAAGTAAGGTAGTGCATACAGTCTACCTCGACCTGGCCAAGGCCTTTAATACCATTTTTCACTCGGAAATGTTTGATAAACTCACCAAACTAGGTATCAACCCCTATATCACTAGGTGGGTTGCAAACTGGCTCACAGATAGAACACATAGTGTGAAAGTAGTGGACTCCAAGTCAGACTGCCGATCAGTCACAAGTGGAATCCCACAGGGATCCTCTCCTGTTCAGCAGCTACTTCTTAGAAGTCCAGGACAACACAAAGGGACTATGGATAACCAAGTTCATAGATAACTGCAAGCTGGGAGCCAATATTAACTCCCTAAGTGATGCAGACATTCTACAGAAAGGCCTCACTGAGACCAATGACTGGTGTTCAAACCATGGCCTTAAGCTTAATGCCAAAAAACGTGTCGCCATCCCTGTCAAAGGAAAAAACTTCAAAGACCAATTCATGTAAGGTTCAAGCAAGGCACCCTTTATTAACTTGCAGCAAGGAGACAAAGCATGCTGGCATAATGGTTTGTCTGAACATTAATGATTAGTATTGTGTTTTTATACAGTTCTTTCCATGTCACACAGAAATGTTACTTCTATTGCTGACGTAGTTAGACACAGCTTTCTGTATTGTTCTACAGAAAATGTTACTAGACTAATTGATGACTAGTTGAGAGTAATTGCTGATTTACAAAACATCTGAGAAAAACAACCTGGCCTTGGGACTTATTTTAGCCCACCACAAACTTTCAGTTCTTCAATTGTGCACTTCTAATATATGTGTTACATTTTGCCTAGATTCAAGGTACATTTCTAGCTTAGGTACAAGTAATGCTGACTATGGTTTATACTTTCAAGCATCCATTGTGTTCTTTATCAAAGCTTCTAGCAGCTGTGTACTTTCTGATGGCATAAGCAGAAAATCAATAACTCTTTATTAAGTCTCATGACACTAGTAGAAAAGAATTACTTCTTGTTATTTGCTGACATTAGCAGAAAATAGAATGCTTCTTGTTAAGTTTCTAATAGCTGTGCAGATTCATGCAGTGTGAACAGAATACTTGTATTAACCCTTTTAAACCTCGAATGCACTAAGCATGCATATTACTAATACATATTTTTCTAACATTTCCCCCCTTTTTAATACTTTTATTCTACTTTCAAAATAAGCATAAACAGTTTTCTTTTTCTTCCCCTAACCTCTTCCTACTCAGGATTTGCAGTTAAGAGAGTCATTCAGTTTAAACTTATGAAAGCATTTTCAATTTTTTAGCAATTCTTCAAGTTCAGCACCTTGGTATAAGGTTTCTGAAACTGACATGTCTATAAAGTGTTTAATCAGTCTTTTCATGCAGGGGATGCAGCAGCACACCCATATCACCAGCAGGATCATTCCTACACAGATGGCAATCAGGATGTTCATTAGGATACTGCCCTACCCCCCAAACAATCTCTGGAAAAAGTCCGTCAATGGATTTGGTCCTGGCTTGGTCATAGCCGACACCTGCTGAATTACCTCAAGGTGATTGTCTATCTCGTGATTGTGGTCAGGAATATACGAATAGCACTCCTCCTGGATTAAAGAGCAAGTACCTCCTCTCACCGCTAGGGTGAAGTCAAGAGCCATGCAGTTTTGAAGCACTATAGTTCTCATGGCAGTCAGTTCATCAGTCACCAATTCTAGGGCAGAAAAGGTTGCATTGCTCATTATTTCGAGAAGTTTAGACAGTTTTCTCAGTTCCCAGATTGATTTTGTTGCTCCATATGCTGTCAGTACACCTGCCCACGAGATGATGGTATCACCCAAGTCCATATGTGACAGTCCATTTTTCCCTAGGCCCACAGCATGATGTTTTTTCCAGCCCGCATTGATTTGCCCCACTGGGTTGACAGGCTTCTTGATTTCTCATCGAACATTCCAAACTTTCCCCTGAGGTAAAACTGCTGTGTGTCATATGGCTGGAACCAGATACCCCAAATAACAACTGCCAGACCGATTCTCAGGTAACCAGTTATATGCTTTCCTGCCAAGTAGCAATCTTCTACTTTGGTAGTAACTTTACTATGTCCTGGCTCTGGAAGAAACATTTTTTTGTCAACTATAATCAGTTGTTTATAGAGGTCAGCATTATGTTTTACTTCATCAGTTGTCCTATGCATCAGTTCAAAAAATGAATCATAGCTTGTGTTGCAATACGAACCTGTGTTATCAGTTTTATTGTAGCATCTGAACTGAACCACCTGAACTGTATCATTTTTGTAAAAACACACAGTCCCCTTCTGTCGAACAGACAAGTGCAATGCTACTTTATCTTGTGATGTGACATCTGATGTATCATAGACTAAGTTTTCCCAGGTCTTGTTGGCTCCTAGGGGGACTGAAGTTAACAATAACCCCCTGTATGCTGTTGGCAAAGCTGTGCAAATCCAGCAATTCAAAACATTGAAGGTTTCAGCATACACATATTTGATTGCCTGGTAAGTGTTGAAGTTTGGGTGCCACTCTACGTGCAACTCTCCACGCTTATTCAGTTCAGTTTGTGTGGCTGGGAAAAGGAATGGCCACAACAAAAAGATTATTGTCACTAGTACTGTCAACAGGATGCTTATGCAATACTTCTGAGGAAGCGGTTGTTCTGCATTCCTGTTTTCTGCGACTCTTCCAAGTAGGTGTATTTGTATTTTTCTAGATTCCATCATTTTTGCTTTTGACATGTGATCTTGCTCTCTGCCCTAATAGGACCTTCAGCACCGATGGTTTCTTCACTGGGGTTGAGACGGATCAGTCCTATTGATCTGACCCCCCTTTGTAGCCAGACTTTGTGCTGAGGGCCCCGATGGAGAGGTAAGATTTTTGTCCAGTTCAAAGTTCTTAACTAGTTTGCAGTGCGTCAGGTGTACCCACAAAGCTCGCTCGCTCTGCTATCTTGACTGCAGTGGGTGTCAAAAGAAGCACCTGGTATGGACTTTCCCACCTTGGTGACGACCAATTCTTCTTCTTTATAACTTTTATCCACACCCAGTCTCCGGGTGTCACTGTCACTTCTGATGTCTCGGTTTGTTTTCTATCTGAAACAGAATTTGACTGCAACAGATGTTTAGAATTCATTAACTTCCTCATATATTCAGTTAGTGTAAAATCAGCTTCCTGGTCTGAGGACATGAGAAGTTTCCACTGGGGTGTATAATAAGCCCTTCCAAATAGTTTTTCAAAAGGAGTCAATCCTTTTGCAGTCGGAACAGTTCTCATGCTCAACAGCGCCAGGGGCAAACAATACAGCCAATTCTTTCCTGTCTCAGCTATGAACTTTCTCAATTTGTTTTTTAATATACCATTATGCCTTTCAACTAGCCCTGCAGATTGCGGATGGTATGCACAATGATTTTTTAAAGAAATACCGAAATGCTTACTTAACTGCTGTATGGTTTTGTTTACAAAGTGTGTACCATTGTCACTGTAGATCCTTTCCGGAATGCCGAATCTAGGGATGATTTCTTTGACAAGTACTTTTGCCACCAAGGCTGCATCTGGATTTTTGGTTGGAAAGGCTTCCACCCATCTGGAAAACATATCTACAATGACAAGACAATACTTCTTATTTTCACATTTGTTCAGTTCTATGAAATCCATACAGACAGTGTGAAACGGATATGGCGGTGTAGGGAAACTCCCTTGCTTGGGCTTTAACACCCCTTGTGCATGATGTTTATTACAAATCTGACACGTCAAACAACATTTTTTAGAGTAGTTTGTAAATCCATACATTGTGAACACCTGGTTCACCAGCTGCCCCATCCCCCTGTTGAGACATGGCTCTGCCCATAGCTCAACAAAGCTGCATATCTAAACAAATTAAATGGTAGTATCGGTTTCCCTTCTTTAGAGATGTACAGCCCCTTTTCAAGAATTGCTCCTCATTTTACCCATCGTTGTTTTTCAGCTTGTGTAGTGAGTGTCTGCATTGTTTTTAACATTTCTAAGTCTAAAATCTCAGAGAGTTGTAATTCCTCATTTAAAAGAAATACTTCTGTGGCTGCTTGTTTTGCAGCTGTATCAGCTCTTGTATTACCTTTTGAAATCCTATCTTGTTGCTTGGTGTGAGCTGTGCATTTACAAATGGCTATTTTCTGAGGTAACTGAATAGATTCTAAAAGATCTAAAATAAACTGTGCATGAGTGATAGGTTTGCCAGTAGATGTTATCATTCCCCAGTTTTTCCACTGTTGCACAAAAACATGTACAGTAGAAAAAGCATACTGGCTGTCAGTAAAAATGTTTACACATTTACCCTTTGCTAAGGTACATGCCCATGTCAAGGCAATCAATTCTGCTGCCTGTGCAGATAAGTTGTGTGGTAATGGTTTTGCTTCTATAATCTCAGTGTCAGAAACTACTGCATATCCTACTAGGTTCTGTCCTGCACGAACCATCCACGTAGTTGTCACCTCGGCATCATCCAAGGGGACATCCGTGAGATCTTTTCTAGGCAGTGTCTTTCGCTCAATTACCTGCAGGCAGCAGTGCGGTGTGCCATCTGCAGGGGTCGGGAGCAGAGTACAAGGGTTCAAAGTCATGCATCGCTCAATTGTCATGTGAGGTTGCAAAGATATGCCACCTTTTCTTGTAGTAAAATAATTGTGACTGCATGAGGCACACTCAAAGTGAGAGGGTGGAATAAGACTACTGAGGCCGAAGCCTGTACTGCCATTGCAGCTGCAACTACTGCTTGTACACAGTGGGGTAAGGACCGTGCCACTGGGTCTAGTTGTGATGAATAGTAAGCAATGGGGCGTTGCCTATCCCCATGCTGTTGTGTTAACACTGATGTCATATAACCTTGCTTACAATCTACAGTTTGGAAAAAACGTTTATGGTAGTTTGGTAAACCTAGAACTAATGAGGACACTATTAACTGCTTCAGTTTGCAGAAAGCAGATTCTGCTTCTGGTGTCCATTGCAATAAATCTTGTGCTGCCATAGGCTTCTTATATATAAGATCAGTTAGTGGTGCAGATTCCAAAGCATAGTTTGGAATCCAGTTCCGGCAAAAATTAGTTGTACCCGGGAAGGACATCATTTCCTTCTTGGTAGTGGGTTTTGGTGCTTGCAAAATTGCTACCTTTCTGTCCTCATCTAGTGTTCTACCTTCCTTGGATATTACATATCCCAGGTATTTGACTTGTTTTTTCCAAAGCTGCAGTTTATTTTTATTTACCTTATGTCCTTCAGTGGCTAAAAATTGTAATAGCGCTATGGTATCTTCTCTACAATCTTGCTGGGTGGGGGCTGCCAGCAAGATGTCATCAACATAAAGTAAAATCTGACTGCCTTTTGGTGGGTTGAGTCCCACCAAGTTGCTTGCCATTTCTTGTGAGAATATCGTTGGACTTTCACAATACCCCTGTGGTAGTCACGTATATGTATACCTTTCCCCCTGAAATGTGAATGCAAACCAATACTGGCTATCAGGGTGTATCGGTATCGAAAAGAATGCATTGCTGATGTCTACCACAGAAAAATACTGCTGTTGAGGTTTTAAATCATTCAACAGGGTGTGTGGGTCTGGCACCGTAGGTGCCCTTGGTATTACTGCATCATTTACAGCTTGTAAATCTTGCACCATATGCCATTCTCCATTTGCTTTTTTGACTGGAAACAAGGGTGTGTTACATGGTGAATCGGGAGATTCTACAAGTATCCCTCCTTTAAGTAAGGCTGCTATAATAGGCTTTATCCCTGCCTCTACATCTTTTCTTAAGGGATACTGTCTCTTTTGTGGTCTAAATGCTGACTTTGGCATGATGGTAACTGGTCCCACTGTACGAATAAGTCCTACATCTGATTTTCCTGTTGACCAGAGAGTCTCTGGTATATTTTCTAAGGCATTTTCTTCCTCCTTTAATAGGAGTGCTAATCAGCTGTCCTTGCTAGACTGCAAGTGCACGGCTGGGTGGGTCTGAGTTATCCAATTCAACTTCTGTATTTGTATTCCCTGTTCTGACAGTTCTAATTCTCTCTGTTTTTCCCATCTCGTGACTTTTTCTCCTAGGTCTGCCCATTCTATATTTCTGTTCTTGGTTAAGCTAACATGTGGTAATCGATTAGATTTCTAAAGTGTAAAGAACTCCTGGGGCAATGAACAGCTGGCTACACTGTTCCCTTCTGTGTCCCAGTACAGGTTACGTAATATCAATCTGCTTCCATGATTTTTAAACAATTCTTGCTCATATTCCTTATTAGGTCCTGGTATATTACAATAATACAGGGTACAGTGCAACAGTTGTTGCTTATCAATGTCAAAGGAGGGGAACTTGCTGACGGCTACATTCATAAACTCTTCGGTTACAGTCCCTGGACCAGTCGTAACCAAGTCCTGGCTGTACCAATAAAACATTTCCCCCTCCGATTGTACTGCAAAGGTATCAATTTGTCGCTGTGCTTCCATGCCCCGCATGGTTGGGACTACTGCTATAACAAATAGTTGCATGAGGTCTCTGCCCAAGAGGTTTACTGGGCATTTTGCAGAAACAACAATTTTGCTTTTCTGAGTCAATCCTGAAACTGGATCAGTTATTGCAATATTACGGGAGAGGGGCTCCCGATACAGCTGTCCATTAGCTGCTTTTACCAGTATGTAATCAGGTGACTCCGTGTTTTTTGGCAGTTTGGAGGGATGTATCATGGTTCGTGATGCCCCTGAGTCACACAAGAATTTGACTTCCCTCCCTTCTACCAAGAGTGTAACTTCTGGTTTCGTGTCTGCTAAATAGAGCTCCAAGCTCAATAAAGCTAGGTCTAATATTTCATTTTCTTCACTGTCACTAACTTCTTGCACTTCCTCTACTCCCTCTATCACATTCTCATTTGTCCCTTCTTCGCTAGCCCCTTCTAGTGATTCTTGACTACCATATAGTCAGTCCTCACCCTCTTTGTCTTCCGTTGTTGCCTTCTTATTTTTCCTGCAATTCTTTGCCAAGTGTCCCTTTTTACCGCATTTAAAACATCCACCCCTTTTCTTTCGCCCTTCAAAGTCCTCTGATTGTTGATCAGATTGTTTGTTTCCCTGTGCATTTTTCTTGCCCTTTTTCCCGGACTGTACTAGATAAACCTCTGCTCCATCTTCTACAGAAAATACTTGAGCTTTCTTTTTCTTCTTGCTATTAAAATGCCTTTCTGCATGCCTAGCATATTCAAGTAATGACTGTAACCTGCTTGTACGATGGTCTACCATGTGTTTTGTAATAAAACTGCTTATAGGTGCAATACTGCCCTTTAAAAATGCATTCTTTAACTGCTGTTCATGTGGGAAATCTTGTGTTTGATCTTCAGGAACCTGCATTCCACAGTGGTTATTAAAACATTCTAATAGTCTGGCATAATACCGGTCAATAGTTTCACATTCTTGTTGGATGCATTGATTAATGCAAGTCCAGTCTGCCCTAGGCTTCCATTTTTCAGAGATGCGGTCTGTAAGACCTTTTACTCTGTTGTCTAATTCTGCGCTGCTATGTGGGAGGGGTCTTTGTGCATCGTCACGGGGATTCCTGTTGCCACTAATTATGTGCCAATCTGGCCCCACAATTTGTCTAACTACTTTTTCTACCTCTTCTCCATTTAAGTTATAACTCAATAACTTGTAAATCTTCAGAGAATTTTCTAAAATTAACTTTTGGATGGGGAATTCCCTCAGTGGCTTTCCGGATGTCTTCCGGAGTCCAAAGTCTATACAATAAAATAGTTGGGTCCTGATTGTCCTGACCTGCCTGAGTGTTGGGTACTTCTATAAGTGGACATATTTCTTCTCCTTCACTTATAGATCGTGAATTCTTAACCATTTGCCATAACTCAATGCCTTCATTTGAGTTACCTGCCTTTGTTCAAGACCTGGTCTCGATGGGATCTCTAATATACGGTTTTATTTTCATAATGCCTCTATCTTCAGTGACCACAGGATATCGTGGGGGTGGACCAACCTGTTCACTTGCTTCATATTCTGGTAAGGGAGGTGGAGGGGCCGATGCTATTACTAAGTTATTGTCCTCTTTATCTAAAAACATTGTTTTTGAATTGTTATTTTTTTGTTCCCTGCGGTTTACTTCCTCAATCCACCTGTGTGCCTGAGGAATTCCTAATTTACGTTGCTTTTTTACCCGACCTTTGGAATCGGTTTTGAGCTGTTTGACAAGTTTGATAAGCGAGGATTTTTCTAATTTTCTGTCAAATTCGTACTTATTAACCCATTTTATATAATATTTAATATTGTCGGCGCGCTGCGACTGCATGTATTTTGCGTCTTCTGTTAACGGTGGATTTTGGGGTCTTTTTGTGCAATTATTACCCATTTTGTTCTACCCTTTTGATCGTTATGTACCTTCTCTTATTTTTAACGTGGTACCATGGATTTTGTTATAGTCTCTTCAGAATGACTGCCTACTTATTCTGTTTCTCCTGATCTATGACAAGACAGTAATCTTTTCTGTCCCTGACTTGTAAGCAAAAATACAGTCTTGACAGAAACAATACAAATCTGGTCCCTGATCTAAAACAGAAAACAGGAAAAAGTAGATTCACCTTACCTGAGCCTACGTGATTGATCACCTGATTCACGGAGACCCGTCCTTCAGTTGCAAATCAGAAAGTGGCTGGCCTCTTTTGAACGACAATTCAGTCGGAGGGCTTTTCAAATAAGAAGAACCAATTTGGTTTCTTCCCTGTACGGTTTCAACCACCTGGTCCGTCTGATCCGAGGTGAAGAGAGGGTTCCGGTCCGTAGGACCAATCTGTCAAAGGAAAAAACTTCAAAGACCAATTCACGTAAGGTTCAAGCAAGGCACCCTTTATTAACTTGCAGCAAGGAGACAAAGCATGCTGGCATAATGGTTTGTCTAAACATTAATGATTAGTATGGTATTTTTATACAGTTCTTTCCATGTCACACAGAAATGTTACTTCTATTGCTGACATAGTTAGACACAGCTTTCTGTACTGTTCTACAGAAAATTTTACTAGACTAATTGCTGACTAGTTGAGAATAACTGCTGATTTACAAAACATCTGAGAAAAACAACCTGGCCTTGGGACTTATTTTAGCCCACCACAAACTTTCAATTCTTCATTTGTGCAGTACTAATATATGTGTTACATTTTGCCTAGATTCAAGGTACATTTCTAGCTTAGGTACAAGTAATGCTGACTACGGTTTATACTTTCAAGCATCCATTGTGTTCTTTATCAAAGCTTCTAGCAGCTGTGTACTTTCTCATGGCATAAGCAGAAAATCAATAACTCTTTGTTAAGTCTCATGACACTAGTAGAAATGAATTACTTCTTGTTATTTGGTGACATTAGCAGAAAATAAAATGCTTCTTGTTAAGTTTCTAATAGCTGTGCAGATTCATGCAGTGTGAACAGAATAAATGTATTAACCCTTTTAAACCTCAAATGCACTAAGCATGCATATTACTAATACATATTTATCCTAACAATCCCCTTTGGTAAAAACTCAGTTCCCACTAATTACCACATTGATGGGAGCCCACTGAACACTGAAGGTATTGTAAGAGACCTGGGGATGCAGGTTGACAGCAACCTCTCCTTTGACCACCACATTGCCACTGTTTTCAGAAAGTCCTTCTATGTAGCACATCTCATTACAAGGGTTTTGCATCCAGGAAGAAAGAGGTCATCATCTGTCTCTACTCTTCCTGCATTAGAACAATCATTGAGTATAATGCTTCATTTGGCATGTACCTCACTAGACACCTGCAACAGCTGGAGGGGTCACAAAAGTACTTCGCAAAGAGGATCCTAGGCATTAAACACATGTCCTTCATGGACAGACTCAAAAGACTCCAGCTATTCTCTGTCTCATATTGCCTACTTAGAGGCGATCTCTGCTTGACTTACAAAGCCATGTCTGACCCAGCTCTGTTAGAAATGCTACATCTAAAGAAATCCCAATCTCTCCACTCCACATGCTCCAGAGACCTCAACCTCATTACCACAATCAACAGAACATGCTGGAAGGACAGGTTCCTCACCCAGACACTGCCCATGCATGGGAATAGACTTCCCAAATATGTTAAGCAGAGCACCTCGCTGTCCCTCTTCAAGAGAAATCTTGATGAGTGGATGGGTAATAGAAAGTTCACCCCGGAGATCACTCCAGTGGCTCTACTTGATAGAGGCACTGGAAACTAACGTCAGGTGGCATGATGTCAGGGCATTCTATGAGCTAGGCTTGTAAAGGCTTAGAGCCATTTGTCTAGTACACACCTATGAACCTATGAACATAGCAATGGGTTGTGACAAAATCCTCAAAATTTGATTGGAGATAAGTCAATGTTTTAAAATAGCTAAAAGAAAACTTTAGTATGGGATGTTAACACAATGAGATAAGGCGAAAGAATGATAATGGCTCAACAGCAATTTCTTCTCAGTGAAGACAGATGCTTGAAGTTCAAGCAACTGGAGGAGGCACTCAAGAAGGAAAATGGAGGTTGAGTGGGAAGCTGAGATGGAGATTTTCTAGACCAGCTCAGCAAGTCATTTTTGCTAAATGACTGGCCAAAACTGAATAGAGGAGTCTGTTGGGTAGCTTATAAGAAAGTATTAAATATTTTTTTTGCTAAAATGCTGTATATATATATATATATATATATATATATATATATATATATATATTTTTTTTTTTTTTTGTTTTTTGTTTTGTTTTGTTTTTTTGTTTTTTTTTTTGTTTGGCAGGCATGACCCTAGCCCTGAGTAGCATCCTTCCTTTGCTCAGAATGATACCGCAATACAAGGACAAAATGATTAACTTCAACAATTGGCTAAACTTCTGGTGTCATTCAAAGGGGATCCAGTGTTTGTCTGCCTGGGACAACATGATTGACAGGCCACAATGCTTTGCCAGAGATGGCCTGCATCTGTCGCCCCTGGGATTCCAGATACTGGCTAAGGCTCTTTCCACCCCTATAGTTTTTAGGCAAAGCTCAAAAAAATAAACCACCACTGTAACTGATACAGGCAAGCAAAAACTGAGGGTAATGCTACTCAACGCTAGAAGTCTAAACCTCAAAATGCACTCACTCGAAGCACTCCTTAAAATGGAGAATATCGATATCTGTGCAGTGACTGAAACCTGGTTCAAGGCTCCAGGGACCACCCCTGCATTACCAGGATATAACTCATACCATACCTTTCGGCCATCTAACCAGGACCGGAACACCAAGGGTGGAGGTGTGTCCATATTCATTAAGGACAACCACACTTCCAGGCATGTTGCCCAACATAATTCATCTGAAATTATAAAAGTGCAACTAACTCTGTGCAAAACTGCAATCCATATTGTAGCTTGCTAAAGATCCCCCAGCATGCTCCAGGATTCCCACTCCTCTTTTCTTGATATAATAGAGAATATCAGGGTGCAATCAAGCACCCTAATATTGGGAGATTTCAACTACCCCACCATTAACTGGGAAAACTACTCTTGTACTAACTCCTTTCCTCAACACTTCCTTGAATTCATAAACTCCAGTGCCCTGGATCAACTTGTCCACACCCCTACCAGAGGCAAAAATATCCTAGATCTAGTAATTATCAACATGAGTGATAGGTGCTCCACACCTGAAGTCAACTGCTCGTTGGTCAGATCTGACCATAAACTAATCACCCTAGATATTCACATCCCGCCCCCACTCCCCACTAAGGAAACCAAAGTAAAAAACTTCTCTAAAATCAACTTCGTACTACTGAAGGCAGAAGTGGCCAATTTTACAACACCCATGCAGATGGACAATACAGTTACCACTGCCAAATCTTATACTAATGCACTCTATAAGCACCTATACATGGGCATGGATCATGCCATCCCTAATAGAACCAAGATGCAGACTTCTAAAAAAAGGAAACCAATCTGGTGGTCCCCTGCTATTAACAAACTCTACAAGAGAAGGAAGAAACTGTTGCAAAAGAGAACAAAATCCCACAAGTGGAGAAGCTCTCTGGTTAGCCTCAGCAAAAAGCTGAGATCTCTCATAAAATCCTCCAAAGTGAACTATGAAAATAAGATTGCACTGACTCTAAGGACAACCACAAAGCATTCTACAGCTATGCCAAGAATCTCAATGGCAACATCCAGATCTGCTCTGAGTACAGCACAATGGCACAAATTTCATGGAACCAACATCCTGGCTGATAGGTTCAGTGCCAACTTTACCCCCCCTCACCTCCTAAAAGCCCTATATCCATTCCGGAAGAATGCAGTATCCCTGCAATCACAACTGAACAGGTGAAAACTGCACTATTGAAAGCCAAGAACATAGCATCCATGGAAGAATGAACTAGCCCCCCACCTAAGCACCATGTTCAGTCATAGCCTCTCGACAGGCTTTGTACCCACTGAATGGAACATGGTAACTGTTGTACCACTCCACAAAGGGGGAGCCACCATGGACCCCAGGAACTATCGTCCTATTAGTCTGATGAGCCTGGTCTGCAAGACCATGGAGCATATTATCATGGATTTCATAAACAAGGATGTTGGTAACCTCCAAACTCTGGACTCCACCCAGTTCAGATTTTTGAAGGGCAGATCATGTCTTCTGAACGCGATCGACTTCTTTGAAACAGTCACCAAAGCCGTGGACGAGGGCAAGGCAGTCCACAGAGCCTATCACGACCTCGCAAAGGCTTTTATACACCATCCCCCTTTCTGGTATCATACATAAACTCAGCAAGCTGGGTATAAATCTGTACATCACAAGATGAGTCACCAATTGGCTCACAGTCAGAACCCACACTGTAAAAATTGCGGACTTCAAGTCTGACTCCATACCTGCAACAAGTGGAGTACCACAGGGTTCAGTCTTGGGTCCCCTCCTGTTTGTGATCTACTTCTCTGAAGTACAGGGCAACAAAACACAGAGGGCCTCTGGCTGACAAAGTTCGCAGATGACTGCAAATTGGGTGCCATAGCTGAGTCCCCAAATGACATGGACACCCTGCAAAGGGGCCTCACTGAGACTGATGCCTGGTGTCAGAGCCAAGGCCTCAAGATCAATGCCAAAAAATACATTGTCATCCCCTTTGGTAAAAACCCTGTACCCATGGACTACCACATAGGTGTCAGCCCTCTTAACACTGAAGGCATGATAAGAGACCTTGGGACTCTAGTGGACAGTAGTCTCTCCTTTGATAATCACATCGCCACAGTAGTCAGGAAATCCTTCTACATGGCACACCTCATCATGAAAGGGTTCTCATCCATGATAAAAAGAAGTCATTGCCCCCCTCTACTCGGCTGTCATCAGACCCATTATAGAGTACAATGCCCAATTTGGAATGTACCTTACAAGGCATCTGCAGCAGCTAGAAAGGCCACAAAAATACCTTACAAAGATGATTAAAAACAGCTACCCTATGCTGACCACCTCAAAAAACTCCGGCTTTACTCTGTAGCATATCACCTACTCCGAGTTGATCTCAGCCTAACATACAAAGCTATGTCAAACCCTGAGCTGCTGGACATGCTACACCTAAAAAAATCCCAATCCCTCAGAAGCACATGCTCTAGACACCTAAACCTTATCACCCTAATTAACAGAACATGCTGGAGGGATAGATTCCTGTCCCAGAGACTTCCCATACTCTGGAACAAACTACCTATCTATGTAAAGCAGAGTTTGTCACTAGCAGTCTTCAAGAAAAATCTTAATGAGTGGATGGGTAATAAGAAATTCACCCCAAGAATCACATTGGTGGCCCTGCTAAACAGGGGCACAGGTAAATAGCATTCATGGGTGGTGAAAGCTAGGGGACCTTGTTGGCTAGGCTTACATAAGCCCTAGGGCTGATAGCCTAGTACCTACCTATGAACCTATGAACCTATATCTCACCATGAATTTCTGTTAATTCAGCAATCTTTGCAAACTGAAACAAACTTATACAATTTAATATAGTTTATACAATGAATTGTGAAACTTCCATAATCATAATGGAAGAGTCCACATACAATCCTGTCTTGGTTTGTACTTTACTGTGGAGTTGCCTGGTAAGATAAGTTCTATTTGAATTTATATTTTAATCCTTATCACTGTTTTTTACTGGTTATGGGAAGAAAGTGATAGCTTGCAGACAAGAAGATTTACATTGTGTTGTTTTACCTTTAATTTTCACTGTTTGTTGACAGAAAGGCATAAATATTAGACTGGCAAGCTCTAGGCAACCTAAGGGACCTAGTCAGCTATAAAGTCAAACATACTGCAGAGAGGACAATCCAGAGCTTATCTAAGCAATTTTGTCTTAGTTTGTGATTTACTGTGGAGTTGCCTGAAGTTTTATTTGAATTTATATTTTATTTCTTACCACTGTTTTTCACTGTTTATAGGAAAGATGGGATAGCTTGTAGACTTTGATTTATAGTTTGTTATTCTACCTTTAATTTTCACTGTTTGTTGTTAGAAAGGGATATGTTTTAGACAGGCAAACTCTAGGCATCATAAGGGACCTAGTCAGCTACAAAGTGACACAGACTGCAGAGAGGACAATCCAGAGCTTATCTAAACAATCCTGTTTTGGTTTGTGATTTATTGATCTTTACTGTTAAAAAAAAGTGCAACTGTGAGCAATAGTGAGCAGAAGCTATCACATGCGATGTAAGGGAATTGCTGCTTTTGTCTGACATTCAGAACTTGTGCGATCAGAACAACTTTACTGTACTTGTTTTAGTATTTAGTTGTATATTATTTGTGTGATTTTTTTTTTTCATAGAAGTTGATTTAAGTTCTCTTTGAATTCCATGGTTACTGATTTTAATTCTTTTTTTTTCTTTTCTAATATTTTATTTACTTGAAGCTGAATATGGATTTGTTAAATGCATATGGCATTAATGATTTGCTAAAGCACAAATACTTTGTACAGTGTAATAAATCCTACGTATATTTAAAGGTAACACCTGATAACACTAGTGATCTGTGTTCTTTATGTCAAAAGTTAGATGATTTGCTTACCATTATTAGTAGCAAATCTAGACTTACTGATGGCAATTGCACTTGTTCAATTGCCATGGCTTGGTAAACTTTTGTTACATATATTAATGGCCGGACTGGTGAGATAAATAATGTTAGACAAAGAACAAATATAACTAATTTAGGAAAGGATGTGCATATTGTCTGTAAAGATCACTCATCTCCTATGAAGCAAGGCAATGCCCCTGTGCCCCTGACAACTTTGGAATTCTGGATGCAAGTATTCAGCAATCTGAGGACTCAGGAGTGTTTAGAAGGAAATAAAAAAAAAGAAAGAAAGGAGAAAGTTCACAACAAATAACATTGAAGAAAAAGAAACTAATAAATGTCTGTAAAGTAAAGAAAATACATATTAAAAGGGATACTGCTTTGTTATGTAACACAAAGATTACAGGTAATAACATTTTTTCTTTCAGAAAACTTTCAGTCTACAGAAAAAGGTAGCATGTTTCCAAAAGAGAAGGTAGGAAAAAAGACGCAGGGGGCAGGTGAAAAGGAAAAGATCAAAACTGAATGTGAAAGGATTGAAGAAAATTACTGTAAGAAAAAACAGGAAAAAGATAGATGTTGACAACATGGCTCAAGCTGTGGATGTACAAAGCCAGCTGGATGAGAATTGCATGCTTGCATATGTAATACACAATGAAAACAGTGGGATTAATAAGACTAATTGTGATGAAGATCACTGTTTTGTAACAATTTATAGAGCAGATATTACTGAATCAGAAGTTGAAGAGTCTTCAGATCCAGTCAGAAATGATATTCTTGTAATTGGAGGTTCAGTTATTACAGGCACTACTACTTACATTTGCAGAGAAAATAATGAACATCGAATAGTGTTATGCTTGCCAGAAGCAAAAATCGAAGATGTGAGACAAACTTTAGAACACCTTAATGTTTGGAAGTACGGATCTGTTTTTATTCATCTGCACAAATTATCTCATCCACAAGGACTCTCTGAATGTTAATAGGGAACTTACAGCCCTCTTAAATAGTATAGCTTGTACTGGTATTAGGAAATATTTTTCACAAATGAGATAGAGAAAGGACAGTCAGGTTACCTTGAATGAAAAGATGTTTTGGCTAAATACTAACATGAAAAAACAATGTCCCATTTAAAAAAATGGAAAAGTGTAGAGCATCTGGGCCTAATTTTATGCACACGTGTTCAGACAGGATGGTGTGCATTTGTCAAGATCAGAGAAGAGAATTTTTGCAGCAGATACTTTGCAATATTTGACAAACACAAGGCAAGATTTTTGTGAGGTTGAAAATTTAACAGTTCACAAATAGCAACATTTGATGCATCTCTGATGGTTATTAACATTAAGAGCATTAATAATAAAGGTTTTTCTATTTGAAAATGTGCTACGTTCCCACAAGATTGATGTTGTTATTGTTTGTGAAGCATGGTTAAAGAACAATGACTACAAACCAGGTCTGTCAGGGCATTTACTGTAAGTTTTTACTGTAACAGACATTCTAACAAAAAATCAGGTGTAGGTGTTATGTTAGCTGATTAATGATAGTTATGAGAACTGTGATTATTACTTGTTCAGTGATAACACCAATACTACAGATTGTAACTGTGACAATAAAGACAACACTGGAACACATAACAATTGTTGGAGTGTATAGACCACCAAAGTCAAGTGCTGATGACCTAGAGGAATTCAGACAATTCTTGCATGAAACACAGGAGGGAGGAGTAATAGTGGCTGGGGACATAAATTTACTAGAAACAGACTAGAATGATATTGATTCAGCAAAATTAATAAGGAAATTATTCACAACGTATGTTCAGGAACAACAATTGCTTCAGATTGTAAAGAAATCTACCAGGAAAAGAAACACAGTAGACATTGTTTGTGTTCCTAAATAAATTACTGCTTTTTATGTGAAGTTTACTACTGTTGATGTGCAGTGATCATGGGGTTACAAAGATTAATTTGTTGCTAGATTATTCTGACAAACTGAAATCTAAGCCAATGCACAGAAGATTAATTACAGATTATATGGAAACAAAACAGTCACTATGTAAAATTAATTGGAGTAATACAGTCGGTGGAAAAACTGCAGAAGAAATATAAAAAGTTTTTAAAGAGAAATTGTTTCAGTGTAAAAAGAAAACATATGTTTAACCTCATGATCTAGGCATACAATGTTGGGGGGTATATTTACATAAGAACAAGATACCTGATTAAGGTGAGAGACAAAAAGTATAAGAAATGAAAAATAGGTTGAAATACAACTTTGAAAACTGAAATAAACAAGCTGGACAAACAAAGCACAGTATGAGAGAAGCTCAAGAAAAATTTTAAGAAAATTTATATAAAGGTGTTGCACATAACAGGAAACCATTTTATAAATATGTAAGTTGTGGAAGGAGTAAAGGCATACAAATTGATAAACCGTGTATAGCTTTCTAAATTTATTTTCCAACACAATAGATTATAGATATATTTACTAAATCTTATGAAAAACGATTTGACTCTATAAAGGGGTGATAAGTTGTTCTAGTGATATCCAGGTAACCTCAGATACTTGAATCAAAACAGATTATACTGAAAAAGAAGTATGCAAACTGGATCCAAACAAAGCACAGGAAGGAGACAGGATTAATAATAATGACCTGAGAACACTTCAGCAAGAACTAATAGTACCATTTTAACTATAATTTTCTAGGTTGTAAAAATATGGAGAGATTCCTCATGATTGAAGACATGCACTTATTAAACCTGTCTTTAAGGGAAAGGGGAGGAGGACAAACCCAGAGTCATATAGACTCTTAAGTCTACTTTCATAGTATAAAAAATAATGGAGAAGGCATCGTAGGGTAACTTATTGTTTGAACTGGAAAGATTAGGACTTGAAACCATATATTAGCATGCAGATATTGAAAATAGATCAATATAATAACAGCTATGAATTAAAATTTTAGCATTTGATAAGATGGATAGCTGCATGGCTTAAAAATAGGACATGGCAAGTATCATACAGCTACTGGGCAAATTAAATTTTTGACTACAGTCAGAGTTCCCACAGAGCTCTTTTATAGGCCTTTACTTGCTTAAATTGTATCTTTCAGACTTATCTTTTTCATCTGAGGTGCTCTACGGTCTGTATGAAGATTACCTAAAATTGAGTAAACTGATTGCATGTGTTACAGATAGGGCATAACTGCAGAAGAACTTGACTAAATTGACCATTTGGGCACAGGAGAATAATATGCTCATCATCATTTTCTTCTTTTGGCTGTTCCCATTAGGGGTCACCACAACGGATCATCTGTTTCCATTTCTTCCTGTCCTCTGCATCTTGCTTTGTCACAACAACCATCTGCATGTCCTCTCTCACCACATCCATAAACCTTATCTTAGGCCTTCCTCTTTTCCTGTTACCTGGTAGCTTCATCCTTAGCATCTTTTTCCCAATATACTCAGCATCCCTCCTCAGCACATGTCCAAACCAACGTAATCTTGCCTCTCTGGCTTTGTCTCCAAACCTTCCAACCTGGGATGACCCTCTAATATACTTATTCCTAATCCTGTCCACCCTCGTCACACCCAGTGCAAATCTTAACATCTTTAACTCTGCCACATCCAGCTCTAACTCCTGCCTTTTTGTCAATGCCACTGTCTCCAACCCATATAACATAGCTGATCTCACTACCCTCTTGTAGACCTTCCCATTCACTCTTACTGGTACTCGTCTGTCACAAATCACTCCTGACACTCTTCTCCACCCACTCCATCCTGCCTGTACTCTCTTCTTCACCTCTCTTCTACACTCACCATTACTCTGAACTATCGATCCCAAGTATGTAAACTCATCCACCTTTGCCACCTCTACTCCTTGCATCCTTACCATTCCTCTATCCTCCCTCTCATTCACACACATATATTCTGTATGCTGATAAATACATCAAAAACTATGCATATGTGATTTGGGAGACATAAATTAAAAGGTGAATAAATATTTAATATAGCAAACAGTAAATGAAACTGTAGATTAATTTAAGGACCTGGGTATATGAATAAATCCAGCTTTCAGTTTTTTATAATCATATCAACATTAATGGTTGTATAAAAAGATTTATAAAATCTAGGGAGTCAGAAGGGATGAAGTTGTTGTATGTTAGTTACATTAGACTTAAACATGAGTAGGGAATAACAATATGGAAACCTTATAAGAAAACAACCATGAGGAAACTGGAAAGATTACAGCGGAAATATACCAAGGGCATCTATGGATGTGAAAATTTAAGTTATCATGAAAGACTAAAATATCTGAACTTGTACAGTGTCTCTTATAGAAATTTAAGAGGAGATCTTATTCATTATATATGTCATTTAGAGACAAGTACATCTGGGAATCTTTGGGGTTATCAAAAAGTAGTAGAGAATCATCATACAACCTATGTAGAAGATTCTACATGAATGAGAAGTGCACTAAATAGGTCTCTGAGAAAGCAGCTGATTCATGGACCAGAATTCCAAATTACATTAAAGCAAGAACTAGTTTAGATAGTTTTAAGAACAGCCTGGACACTTATTATGGGAACAATTGTTTTCGTATAGTGGCAGGCTAGAAAGTTATTAATAATGTCTGTGCTTGAACTATTTATATGTATGTATGTATTTATGTACCCCCACTAACATATATTGTGTCTGTCACCTGAAGAACATTATTTCAAACTTCTTGTTTCCCCACATAAAACTCACTAATGTTGTTACATTTCAATTCAGCTTTCGTTTTATGCTCTGCATTAGTCTATGGCAACTACTCTTTTATACATTTTTATCATTCTGCCCTTTTAGCCTTATGCAATAGGGCTCATTACACAATTCATCATCATGATTATTTGAATTTTTACACAATCCTGCCACTTTTCCTTCAATCTAAACACAGCAGCAAATATTTTCTCCATTGGCATTCTCTTCTGAAAAACGGCCTCCCACTCATCCATACATTTTACTTGAACTTTTCGTATTCTCAGTCAGCCCCAAAAGATATGTGTTAGAAAAATATGTATTAATATGTGTGCATTAGTGCCTTTTTAGAAGCCCAGAAGGGTTAATACATTTATTCTGCTTTATGCTGAACAAATCCATATTAATGGCAAATGCTTTCTGACCTTGTATTTTGTCAGCGCAGCTAAAATCTTGTTTATGTCTTAGGAAATATACTGAGAAGCAGATGTTTTTCTGCTTGGTTAGGAAAATAATGAATAGAACAATACTGCTTTCTATAATGTTATTTAACTTAGACAATTAGCCCTGTCTGTGGTATGAGAACATACACAGCTGCAGGAAGGATAGATAAAGTGGAACAAAGACCGCTTGAAGAATATGAACTATAATCTGTGATTCTCAGTCCAAAAAGATGCGTGACTTTCCAATGAGCAATAAAATGAAAGTAGAAATTCAAACAAATAAATCCATGTAAGTTAGCAAATTGTTTATTCCAAGCAGTAGCGCTTAGCCAAAGGCTTCTTCAGACTCTTTACACAAACTAAAACTTTGAACATCACTTTTAAAACCAACAAAAGCTTGTGATAGGATCTCTATAATCACATGTTTCCTTCATTTAAAAATACAGTAACCCATTAAACTCAGTTCCATGAATGTTACCTTGTTCAGCTAAGAAAAATACTGGTATATTAAAAGTAAGAACTGAATAGTTCAAAATAAACATACATAAAAACATACATAAAAACATACATAAAAATGCATTGGTGCCCAAGCATACATTATATTATATTAAACAATTGAGTATATCTCAGAGCCTTGTCATATTTACTTATCATCTCATGGTGCTTTAGAAACATCTCGTACTGAACTTTCAGGCAGTATATATCAAAAAGCCATTTCAGACTTGGTTAGTATAACCCAAACTGCTTGTAATGCACATATTTACAAAGTGTGACATTAGATATTTCCGTGTTTTACTGGAAGTTCATATTATCCAGAGTAGACTCAAAACAGTCAACAATTACAGGTGGTTAAAACTTGTATCACATTAGTTAGGCTATTCTCGTATAAATCAAAAGTTAAAAACAGTTTTCAAAATTACTTATTTTCTGTAGACTCTGAACGCTTTTAAAATTCACAGCACAACAAAGTATTCCTTGCGTATGTGCCTGGTTAATTCTTGAATGCAAAACAAAGAACGCTACTGTGCGCATTACCATAGCGTTCATAAAATAAACATTGTGTCTATTTAAAAAGCCGATTAGGCTTACAACAGGCATAAGTACATGACGAGCTTTTCAATAGCTGTCCATTAGTTCATGCCTTAGTCTCTTCAATCTCCGTTATTAAACAGGGACATTTGACATTTCAGGATGTGAACGTAACTTACAAAAATGTGGGTGGAAGAATGCTTCAACAATAAACGAAGCAACAAAACGTCTATATGGAAACAGAGCAATATCTTAATAATTAACTTGACTCTCGTACAGATCCACAATGGTGGAAATAAGCACACTGACTTAAGCAACCATTAATTGCACTTTATAATTGATTGAAGAGACTAAGGCATGAACTAATGGACAGCTATTGAAAAGCTCGTCATGTACTTATGCCTGTTGTAAGCCTAATCGGCTTTTTTAAATAGACACAATGTTTATTTTTATGAACGCTATGGTACGTAAGTACGCACAGTAGCGTTCTTTGTTTTGCATTCAAGAATTAACCAGGCACATACGCCAAGGAATACTTTGTTGTGCTGTGAATTTTAAAAGCGCTTCAGAGTCTACAGAAAATAAGTAATTTTGAAAACTGTTTTAACTTTGATTTATAAGAATAGCCTAACTAATGTGATACAAGTTTTAACCACCTGTAATTGTTGACTGTTTTACAGTCTACTCTGGATAATATGAACTTCCAGTAAAACACGGAAATATCTAATGTCACACTTTGTAAATATGTGCATTACAAGCAGTTTGGGTTATACTAACCAAGTCTGAAATGGCTTTTTGATATATACTGCCTGAAAGTTCAGTACGAGATGTTTCTAAAGCACCATGAGATGATAAGTAAATATGACAAGGCTCTGAGATATACTCAATTGTTTAATATAATATAATGTATGCTTGGTCACCAATGCATTTTTATGTATGTTTTTATGTATGTTTTTATGTATGTTTATTTCGAACTATTCAGTTCTTACTTTTAATATACCAGTATTTTTCTTAGCTGAACAAGGTAACATTCATGGAACTGAGTTTAATGGGTTACTGTATTTTAAATGAAGGAAACATGTGATTATAGAGATCCTATCACAAGCTTTTGTTGGTTTTAAAAGTGATGTTCAAAGTTTTAGTTTGTGTAAAGAGTCTGAAGAAGCCTTTGGCGAAAGCGCTTACTCGTTTGGAATAAACAATTTGCTAACTTACATGGATTTATTTGTTTGAATTTCTACTTTCATTTTATTGCTCATTGGAAAGTCACGCATCTTTTTGGACTGAGTTTTACTAGTGTTTTAGCGTGAGTATCCTACCTCAACTAACAGCAGCTCTGAGTTTTGGATTTGTGCATATAATCTGTGATTGCTTTGTGCTCAAATGAGTAGAGTACCTTGAAATGTAACACAGCACTGTAGAAATAATTGCAACTAGCTGCTGGTCTCCATGGTCATGTTATTTTTCCAAAGTTTTCTCATGAATCTCGAAATGTTATGTCATGTCAGCAGACAATCATGAGCAACATCTGCTGTGAAAAACAATATTGTAAACTTGTGATTTACTACGTCAGCTTCAGTAGGCAATGTCTTGTAAGAATAGTATAAGAATGGCTTCACTTCCTGATTTTAGTTAGACAAACTGTATTTTTGCATGCATGTTTTTTTCTCCTTGCCACAAGAATTAAAGTGCCTTAACCTGAACCTTATGTGTATTGGTCTTTAAAGTTTTTTCCTTCGACAGATTGGTCCCTCGAACCGGAAACCTCCACTCTGACCAGATGAGACAGGCCAGGTGGCTTGAAACCGTAAAGGGAAGAAACCACATTGGTTCTTCTTATTTGAAAAGACCTCTGACTGAATTGTCGTCCAAAAGAGGACAGCCACTGTTCTGATCTGCGACTGAAGGGCGGGTTTACCTCCAACTAGACGATCAATCACGGAGGCTCAGGTAAGGTAAGATTTACCTTTTTCTGTTTTAGATCAGGGACTTGATTTGCATTGTCTGTCAGGGGATTTGTCTTGTACAAGTCAGGGACAGGAAGATTGCAGTCTTGTCATAGATCAGGGAAACAGAATAGGTAAGACAGTTATTCTAGATAGACTGTGAAAAAGAGAAATTGTGGTACCACGTAAAAATAAGAAGGGTTATGTAACATTTCAAAGGTTAGAATAAAATGGGAAATAAGTGCACGAAAAGATCCCAAACTCCGCCGTTAACTGAAGATGCGAAATTTATGCAATTACAACATGCCGATAATGTTAAATATTACTCAAAATGGGTTAATAAGTATGAATTTGATGGTAAATTAGAAAAATCCTCATTTATTAAACTTATCAAACAGCTTAAAACTGATTCCAGAGGTCGGGTAAAAAAGCAACGTCAGTTAGGGATTCCTCAGGCACACAGGTGGATTGAGGAAGCAAACCGTAGGGAACAGAAGAGCAATAACTCAAAAACAATGTTTTTAGATAAAGAGGATAATAACTTAGTAATACCATTGGCCCCTCCACCCCCTCCGCTTCCCTTACCAGAATATGAAGTGAGTGGACAAGCTGGTCCACCCACCATGATATCCTGCTATCCCTGCAAAAGCAAAACCGTTTGTTAGAGATCCCGTCGAGACCAGGTCTCGAACACGGGCAGGAAACTCAAAAGGGGACATTGAATTATTTCAAATGGGTAGACGTTCATGATATATGAGTGAAGAAGAAATGTGCCCACTAATAGAAGTACCTAATCCTCAGGCAGGACAAGAAGGACAGGACCCAACTCTCTTAGTTTACAGACCATGGACACCTGAAGATATCCGGAAAGCCACTGAGGGAATTCCCCATCCAAAAGTTAATTTTAGAAAATTTTTAGAAGACCTACAAGGCATGAGGTTAAGTTATAACTTAAACGGAGAGGAAGTAGAAAAAGTAGTCAGACAAATCGTGGGACCAGATTGGCACATGATCATTGGCAACTGGAATCCCCGTGATGCAGAACACAAACCCCTCCCACATAGTAGCGCAGAACTAGACAACAGAGTGAAAGGTCTTACAGACCGAATCTCTGAGAAATGGAAACCTAGGGCAAACTGGACTTGCATTAATCAATGCATCCAACAAGAAGGTGAAACTGTTGACAGATATTATGCTAGATTATTAGAGTGTTTTAATAACCATTATGGAATGCAGGTACCTGAAGATCAAACACATGATTCCCCGTATGAGCAGCAGTTAAAGAATGCATTTTAAAAGGCAGCATTTTGCCTATAAGCAGCTTTATTACAAAGCACATGGTAGATCATCGCACAAGTAGACTACAGTCACTACTTGAATATGCTAGACATGCCGAAAGGCATTTTAACAGTAAGAAGAAAAAGAAAGCCCAGGTATTCTCTGTAGAAGATGGAGCAGAAGTTTATGTAGTACAGTCCAGGAAAAAGGGCAAGAAAAATGCCCAGGGAAACAAACAGCCTGACTAACGATCAGAGGACTTTGAAGGGCGAAAGAAAAGGGGGGAGTGCTTTAAATGCGGTAAGAAGGGACACCTGGCAAAGGATTGCAAGAAAAACAAGAAGGCAACTACGGAAGATAAGGAGGGTGAGGACTGACTATATGATAGTCAGGAATCACTAGAAGAGAATAGCCAAGAAAAGACAAATGCAAATGTGATAGAGGGAGCAGAGGATGTGACAGGAGAAATAGAGGAAGTGCATGAAGCCACAGATAAGGATGTGACAGGAGAAATAGAGGAAGTGCAGGAAGTCACGGATAAGGATGTGACAGGAGAAATAGAGGAAGTGCAGGAAGTCACGGATAAGGATGTCACAGGAGAAATAGAGGAAGTGCAGGAAGTCATGGATAAGGATGTGACAGGAGAAATAGAGGAAGTGCAGGAAGTCACAGATAAGGATGTGACAGGAGAAATAGAGGAAGTGCATGAAGCCACAGAGAGTGAAGAAAATGAAATTTTACACTTAGCTTTATTGAGCTTGGAGCTCTATTTAGCAGACACGAAACCAGAAGTTACACTCCTGATAGAGGGGAGGGAAGTCACATTTTTGTGTGACTCAGGGGCCTCACGGACCCTGATACACCCCTCCAAACTACCAGAGAATTCAGAGTCACCGGATTACATATTAGTGAAAGCAGCTAATGGACAGCTGTATCGGGAGCCCCTCTCCCATAACGTTGCGATAACTGATCCTGTTTCAGGCTTAACTCAGAAAAGCAAAATTGTTGTTTCTGCAAAATTCCCAGTAAACCTTTTGGGCAGAGACCTTATGCAGCTATTTGGCATAGCAGTAGTTCCAACCATGCAGGGTATGGAAGCACAGCGACAAATTGATACTTTTGCAGTGCAATCAGAGGGTGAAACATTTTATTGGTACAGTCAGGACTTAGTTACGACTGGTCCAGGGGCAGTAACCAAAGAGCTAATGAACGTAGCCATCAGCAAGTTCCCCTCCCTTGACACTGACAAACAACAATTGTTGCACTGTACTCTATATTATTGTAACACACCAGGACCTGACAAGGAATATGAACAAGAGTTGTTTAGAAACCGTGCAAACAGATTAGTATTGTGTAATCTGTACTGGGATATGGAAGGGAACAGTGTAGTTAGCTGTTCATTACCCCAGGAGTTCTTTGCACTTTATAAATCTAATCGATTACCACATGTAAGCTTAACCAAGGACAAGAATGTGAAATGGGCAGACCTAGGAGAAAAAGTCACAAGGTGGGAAAAACAGACAGAGTTAGAACTATCAGAACATGGAGTACAAAAGCAGAAGTTAAATTGAATAACACAGACACACCCAGCTGTGCATTTGCAGTCAAGCGAGGACAGCTGATTAGCACTCTTATCAGAAGAGGAAGAAAATGCCTTACAAGGCATACCAGAAACTCTCTGGTCAACAGACAAATCAGATGTAGGACTTATTCGTACAGCGGGACCAGTTACTATTACGCCAAAGTCAGCATTTAGAGCACAAAAGAGACAGTATCCCTTGAGAAAAGATGCAGAGGTAGGAATCAAACCTATTGTAGCAACTTTACTTAAGGAAGCAGTACTGGTGGAATCACCTGATTCACCATGTAACACTCCTTTATTTCCTGTTAGAAAAGCAAACGGAGAATTGCGCATGGTCCAAGACTTACAAGCTGTAAATGATGCAGTAATACCAAGGGCACCTACGGTGCCAGATCCAAACACCCTGTTGAATGATTTGAAACCTCAGCAGAAATATTTTTCTGTGGTAGATATCAGCAATGCGTTCTTTTCGATACCGATACACCCTAATGGCCAACATTGGTTCGTATTCACATTTCAGGGGAAAAGGTATACATACACGCGACTACCACAGGGATATTGTGAAAGCCCAACAATATTCTCCCAAGAAATGGCAAGCAACTTGGCGGGATTTACCCCACCGAGAGGCAGTCAGATTTTACTTTATGTTGATGACATCCTGCTGGCAGCCCCCACCCAGCAAGATTGTAAAGAGGATACCGTAGCATTGTTACAATTTTTAGCCACTCAGGGACATAAAGTAAATGAAAACAAATTGCAGCTTTGGAGAAAGCAAGTTAAATATCTAGGATATGTAATATCCAAAGAGGGTAGAACACTAGATGAGGACAGACAAATAGCAATTTTACAAGCACCAAAACCCACTACCAAGAAGGAAATGATGTCCTTCCTGGGTACGACCAACTTTTGTTGGAACTGGATCCCAAACTATGTTTTGGAATCTGCACCGCTGACCAACTTGATATACAAGAAGCCTATGGCAGCACAGGATTTATTACAATGGACACCAGAAGCAGAATCTGCTTTCTGCAAATTGAAACAGCTGATAGCATCTTCACTAGTCTTAGGATTACCAAACTATCATAAACATTTTTTCCAAACTGTAGATTGTAAGCAAGGTTATATGACATCAGTGCTAACACATCAGCATGGGGACAAACAACGCCCCATTGCTTACTATTCATCACAACTGAAAGCAGCTAATGGACAGCTGTATCGGGAGCCCCTCTCCCATAACGTTGCGATAACTGATCCTGTTTCAGGCTTAACTCAGAAAAGCAAAATTGTTGTTTCTGCTAAATGCCCAGTAAACCTTTTGGGCAGAGACCTTATGCAGTGGCGTGGTCATTGCCCCACTGTGTACAAGCAGTAGTCGCAGCTGCAATGGCAGTACAGGCTTTGGCCTCAGTAGTGTTGTTCCACCCTCTCACATTGAGAGTGCCTCATGCAGTCATGATTATTTTACTGCAAGAAAAAGTAGCATATCTTTCTCCTGCTAGGCATCTTTTCTGTATGACTATATTTTTGAGCCAACCTCATATGACAATTGGATGATGTACAACTTTGAATCCGTCTACCTTGCTTCCAACTCCTGCAGATGGCACACCGCACAGCTGCCTGCAGGAGATTGAGCAAAAGACAATGCCTAGAAAAGATCTTACGGATGTTCCCTTGGATGATGCCAAGGTGACATATTACGTGGACGGCTCATGCAAAAGCGGTCCCACAGGACAAAACCTAGTAGGATATGCAGTAGTTTCTGATACTGAGATTATAGAAGCAAAATCTTTACCACACAATTTATCTGCACAGGCAGCAGAACTGATTGCCTTGACACGGGCATGTACCTTAGCAAAGGGTAAATGTGTAAACATTTTTACTGATAGCCAGTACGCTTTCTCTACTGTACATGTTTTTGCGCAACAGTGGAGAAATCAAGAAATGATAACATCTACTGGCAAATCAATCAATCATGCGCAGTTTATTTTAGATCTTTTAGAATCTATTCAGTTACCTCAGAAAGTAGCTATTTGTAAATGCATAGCTCATACCAAGCAACAGGATAGAATTTCAAAAGGGAATGCAAGAGCTGATACAGCTGCAAAGCAGGCAGCTTCAGAAGCATTTCTTTTGAATGAGGAATTACAACCTTCTGAGATTTTAGACTTAGAAATGTTGAAAACAATGCAAACACTTACTACGCAGGTTGAAAAACAAAAATGGATAAAATGAGGAGCAATTCTCAAAGAAGGGCTGTACATCCCCAAAGAGGGAAAACCGATATTGCCATCTAACGTGTTTAGATATGCAGCTTTGTGGAGCCATGGACAATGCCATGTCTCAACAGGGGGAATGGTACAGTTAGTGAACCGAGTGTTCACAACATATGGATTCATAAACTATACTAAAAATGTTTGTTTATCATGTCACGTTTGTAATAAACATCATGCACAAGGGGCGTTAAAGCCCAAGCAGGGGAGTTTCCCTGCACCACCGTATCCATTCCATACTATCTGTATGGATTTCATAGAACTGAACAAATGCGAAAATAAGAAGGTAGATATGTTTTCCAAATGGGTGGAAGCTTTTCCGACTAAAAATCCAGATGCAGCTACTGTTGCGAAAATCCTTGTTAAAGAAATTATTCCTAGATTTGGCATACTGGAGAAGATCTACAGTGACAATGGCACACATTTTGTGAACCAAACCATACAACAACTGAGCAAGTTTTTCGGAATTTCTTTGAAAAATCATTGTGAGTATCACCCACAATCTGCAGGATTGGTAGAGAGGTACAATGGGATGTTAAAAAATAAATTAAGGAAGCTCATTGAGCAAACACATAGAAATTGGGTGTATTGTCTGCCCCTGGCACTGTTGAGCATGAGAACTGTTCCGAATGTGAAGGGATTGACTCCTTTTGATAAGTTATTTGGGAGGGCATATTATATACCTCAGTGGAAACCTCTCATGCCTGCAGATCAGGAAGCCGACTGTACACTTGCTGAGTATATGAGGAGAATGTTGAATTCTAAACACCTTTTGCAGTTTAATTCTGTTTTAGATAAGGAACAAACCAGACCATCGGAAGCAGTAGTAGTCCCAGGCACGTGGGTCTGGGTGAAAGTCGTCAAGTAGAAAAACTGGACGTCACCAAAGTGGAAAGGGTCATACCAAGTGCTACTGTCAACACCCACTGCAGTCAAGATCGTAGAGCGAGCATCCTGGATTCATCTGACACACTGTAAACTGGTTAAAAACTTTGAACTAGATAAAAATCTTGTTACTGTTACACCACAAGAGTAAAAATGACAAAATCCAGAGCATACAGGAATGCAGAACAGCCACAAAAAATTGCATGATTATCCTGTTGGCTATACTGGTGACATGAATCTTTTTGTTGTGGCCTTTCCTTTTTCCAGCCACACAAGCTAAACTGAATAAACGCGATGTGTTACTCATAGACTGGCATCCAAACTTTAACACTTACCAAGCGATCAAACATGTGTATGCTGAGACTTTTAATGTTTCAAATTGTTGGGTTTGTACAGCTATACCAACAGCATACGGGAGATTATTAATGACTTCAGTCCCCCTAGGGGTCAATGAGACCTGGGAAACCTTGGTTTATGATACTACGACTGTTAAATCACAAGATAAAATAGCATTGCACCTGCCTGTTACACAAAAGGGAATTGTGTGTTTTTATAAAAATGATACTGTCCAGGTGGGTTGGAGTAATTGCAATATGACTGTTCCTTACAAATATTACACCAAAACTAATAGTGCAGGTTCTATTTGTGATACAGACTATGACTCGTTTCTTAAATCAATGCACAGAACAATTAATGAAGTACAACATAATCCTGTTCTTTTTAAGCTACTGTCTATAATAAACAAGAAAATGTTTCATGCAGGGCAAGCATATGTTAATAGTAAAGTTACTACTAAGGTGGAAGATTGTTATTTTGTATGTGGCAAAAAGGCCTATAAATGCTTACCTGAGAATTGGTCCGGCAGTTGTTTTTTGGGTTACCTGGTTCCGGCCATACGACACACTGCAGTTTTGCCTCGAGGTAAAATTAAAAATGCATGAGAGGTCACCAAAAAACCTGTTAGGAAACCTGAGAATCCAGTGGGACAGATCGAGGCGGGCTGGAGAAACCATCATTCCATGGGCGATAAACTAACACATATGGACTTGTGACACTGTCATATCGTGGGCAGGCATATTACCAGCATATGGAGCAGTGAAATCAATTTGGGAGCTGAGAAAACTGTCTAAACTCCTCGAAGTAATGAGCAATGCAACTTTTTTCTGCTCTCAAATTAGTGACTGATGAACTGAATGCCATGAGAACTGTGGTGCTTCAAAACCGCATGGCTCTTGACTTCACCCTAGCGGCGAGAGGTGGTACGTGTGCTTTAATCCAAGAAGAATGCTGTTTGTATATTCCTAACAACCAGCACAAGACAGACAACCACCTTGAAGTGATTCAGCAAGTGTCGACCATGACCAAACCAGGCCCAAACCCACTGATGGACTTTTACCAGAAATGGTTTGGGGGGGTGGGGTTCCATCCTAATGAACATCTTGATTGCTATTTGTGTAGGAATGCTCCTGCTGGGAATATGTGTTTGTTGTGGCATCCCCTGCATGAAAAGATTGATCAAAGATTTTATAGATTTGTCGGTTTCTGAAACCTTATATCAAGGTATTGAGCTTGATGAACTATTGAAGACTGAGATGCTTTCATAAGTTAAACTGAATGACTTTCTTAACTGCAAATCCAAAATGGAAGAGGTTAGGAAAAGAAACAAATTATTTATGCTTTTGAAAGTAGAATAAAAGTATTAATAGGGGGGAAATGTTAGAAAAATATGTATTAATATGTGTGCATTAATGCCTTTTTAGAAGCCCAAAAGGGTTAATACATTTATTCTGCTTTATGCTGAACAAATCCATATTAATGGCAAATGCTTTCTGACCTTGTATTTTGTCAGCGCAGCTAAAATCTTGTTTATGTCTTAGGAAATGTACTGAGAAGCAGATCGTTTTCTGCTTGGTTAGGAAAATAATGAATAGAACAATACTGCTTTCTATAATGTTATTTAACTTAGACAATTAACCCTCTCTGTGTTATGAGAACATACACAGCTGCAGGAAGGATAGCTAAAGTGGAACAAAGACCGCTTGAAGAATATGAACTATAATCTGTGATTGTTTTGTGCTTGAATGAGTGGAGTACCTTGAAATGTAACACAGCACTGTAGAAATAATTGCAACTAGCTGCTGGTCTCCAAGGCCATGTTATTTTTCCAAAGTTTTCTCATGAATCTCGAAATGTTATGTCGTGTCAGCAGAAAATCATGAGCAACATCTGCTGTGAAAAACAATATTGTAAACTTGTGATTTACTACGTCAGCTTCAGTAGGCAATGTCTTGTAAGAATAGTATAAGAATGGCTTCACTTCCTGATTTTAGTTAGACAAACTCTGTATTTTTGCATGCATGTTTTTGTCTCCTTGCCACAAGGATTAAAGTGCCTTAACCTGAACCTTACGTGTATTGGTCTTTGAAGTTTTTTTCCTTCAACAGTATGTATCCCAGAGACTACCCCATCTATGGAACAGGCTCCCCATCCATGTGATACAGAGTTCTTCCCTAAACCAGTTCAAGTGCAACTTGGACAACTGGATGGGAAAGCAAAAATTCATCCCTGGTTTGGCACCTATGTCTCTAATGAACAGAAGTAACCTGTAAATGGTTCAGCTCCCAGGCCCCATGCTTACACTTATCAAGGGTAACAAAACTTGTCAGAGATTTGGAATGCATGGCTAGGGTTAAAAAGGACCTTGTGGTTGTTAGCCTAGTAAACACCTATGAACCTATGAACCTATGAGAAGAGTGTTCAGCTATAAAACATACATACGACTGCAATTCTGTCATCAGAGTTTTCAGTGCAGACACCAGAGCTTTATCCACTGAAAAGCATAGTATTGTAGCTGCAGAATATTAAAACTGAAAGTTATTTTTTCTGGTGAAGTATAGATGATTTCAACTTTTGACATAATGAAAATGTAGTACACATATTATGGACATTGATTTTATATCAATTTTTGTACAGATGTAAAATACAGCCCTGGTGGAAACCAAGCATAGGGGCAGAATGTGAAAAGGGTACCTGAAATGATGGATTTATTAGTGCATACATGAGACCATGGCTGGAATTCATAAGCCCCCACCATGTCATGCTAAAAACATTTGCTCAATGAACTAGGATGAGTAGGATGTGTGGGATTCAGAAAACACATCTACATGAACAGACCTACTAGAAATTCTCAGATACTGGAAACAGAAATATATGCTAATATGCATATAATGAGCTGTGCCGTATGCTAATGAAGTAAAGATAAACATAGAGGAGCGATTTAGAAAGGTATAAATAATGTGCAACCACACTATATCTGGCTTAGCAATGAAGATGCACATATGTTCATGTCCAGCTAAAAGAAAACTAAAATATGCTTGGGATTGCAGAAACATGTTTTTCTTGTGACTGCAAGATGCTTTTATATCAGCTGATACTGCTGATGATTATCAATGTTGCTTGTGGAGGTGCAGGGTCTTCAGACCATGCTTAACCTTCTATGTTCTACATGACACCACCATCATGGACTGCTGCAAAGTGGACAGATACACCATACAACAAATACTTGATGCATCAGCCTCATCTGCAGTCCCATTTGGAAGATGGAATACCCATCCCTGTAGAAACTAAGGTATGTTTGCCTTTACATAGCTTAGCTACAGGGACCTTTCAGTGGCCTACTCTGCACAGAGTGGGGGTTTCACACACTTGTGCCTTTAGAATAAAACACCAATTCCTCAATGCTATGCTTCAGCATTTAGGAGAGCATATGTGTTTTCCACATACACCAGAGGAGAGAGCTAGTATTTTGTGAGACTTCTGCACTATAGCCCATTTCCCTGAAGTACTGGGAGCCAAAGACTGTACCCACATAGAAATAAAGGCACCACCTGGTGAACTGGGAGTGAGGTACATGAACCAGAAAGGGTATCACTCTATCAGGTGCTAGGTGGTCTGTAATGTATAAGGTCATCTACACGTCTACAATGTGTATTCAGGCCATCCAGAGAGTTTCCACAACTCACACATAGGGCACATCGCGACCTTTACCAAAAGTTTGCTGGGGTGACTTCCCACAGGTATATATAATTAGGGATGCTGGATATGCACTAGAACCTTATTAGCTCATGACACAAATGAAAAGTCCAGAGAATCCACAGAACAAGGCTATAACCATGTCCTAGCACAAACTAGAACCATTATACAGCATCCCTATGGGCTTCTCAAGTTACAGTTCCATTGCTTGACTACATCTGATGGTGCCCTGCAGTATGACTATGCTTTCTATGCCAAAACTTTACCCTGTGTGCTGTGATATATAATAAAACACTTAGAAAACAATTACAACAAGGTGACCAAGTGCAGGGACCACAATTCCCATAAACACAGGCAGTGAGAGTTGAGACAAATGAAGAGTCAGAGGATGAGGTACCAGCCTCATGTGATGACCATGCCAGACAGAAGTGAGCACAAAATGCCATGGCACAATTTAAGAGGCAGTGAATTGCACATTGTTACTATGTGAGTAATACAGCTTAGCAGATATAGACAATAACAATGATGCATAGAAACAAACCAAAACATGCTTACTCATGCATTGCCTGCCTACTCTAACCATCATTCATAGGCAGTCCAAGTCAGACATACTTTCAGATGCCAGGGAGCTTATATCATCATTTGCACAAACGGGGGAGTCAACCTTTGCTACACATCCACTACTTAAGTGATTAGAAATACAGTAAATATAATGAAAAACAGACCTTGCCTACTTATGCATTGCCTAGTCACTCTGAACATCGGACATAGGCAACCTAAGTCAGACACTCTCCTGGAGGCCAGGGCATTCTTGTCATTATTTGCATAGGGGGTTGAGCAAGTTTTTCTCCACAATTATGACAGTACTCAAGCAGATTAAACAGACAGTAAAATACTGATGCATACAGAGGTAAAGCAGCATCTGCCTACCCATGCCTTGCCTGATCAATCTGTGCATCAAATACAGGCAACCCAAGTCACAGACAGAACAAAGGGAAGGGCACAGTTATTATCATCCATGCAGATGGTGGTTACAGAAGCACATATCTTTTACAGGAAGTGTGTGAGTGTGAGCGTACCTCTCAACTGTCCAGATTTCCACAGAATGTCCAGAGTTTTGACTCAGAATTTCATTCTGTTCCTCATAAAATTTTTAGTTTTCCAGCAAATCACTTGGATGATCTGAAGAATGAAATTAGTAAATGTTGTTATACATTTGAGTTTCCCGCTTCATATCCTTTAGGAAATGCATTTTAATACATACCCTGTTATTCTAGCAACTTTCTAAGTTTAGAAAAAAAGAACGCCAAAAGGACAAAAACCACAAATAACTGGCAAATGAAAGATGAAACTCAGATGAAACTCAGTAAATAGCGTAACCAACAGTTTAATACACGCTTTCGTAAAAACTTCATCAGAATACAAAAAAAGACCACAATCCAATGCATTTAAATACTTAAACAATTAACAACCAATTACTCAATTAAAATCAAACAACCTAATTGTTAAAAAAACATACATTCTGTTGTTGTTAAAAAAACAAAAAGGAATTAATTTCCTTATTCACTTGTAGTTTCCTATACTTTAAAAAACATTTTATATTAATGTAATCATTAAGGCCGGGGAACCTATCCGAATTAAGTTTTATCTGCCACGCAGTTTCACGCTGTTCTAAGAAATTCTTGTAGTCTCCTGCCCTAAGATCTGCATGTACAACTTCCAAAACTGAAAATAAAAATTTTTTATAACCATTACAAAATTTGGTGTGCTTGTACAAAGCATTGTTCTCATCACATGTCTTAATACTGTAAATATGCTCTCTGATTCTAACATTTAAGCTCCGAGTGGTCATGCCTATATAATATGCAGAACAACCAGAACATTGACCAATGTAAACCACCCCCTTAGTTTTGCAATCAACATAACAGGGTACTTTGAATGTCCTATCAAATGTATCTATTTTGATGTAAGGTCCCTCAGAAATAAATCGGCACGTGTTGCATTTGTGGCAAGCATGCATGCCAATTTTATTGGTATTAATGTTTGATAGCACCGAGGTGCTATTTTCCAAAATTCCCTTTAAATTATGCCTGTTCCTAAAGACAAATTTGGGACCTGCTCCCAGTGTCCTTCTGATGTCCTCGTTACCATTAATGATCTTCCAGTTGTCAATCACAATCTGCTTGATCAAGGATCCATCAGAACTAGTGTCAAAAGAACACAGGGTGTCAACATTATAACCATTCCGTTCGCCATTCTGATGCTGACCACCATCAAAAGAACTGGGAAAATCAATGATGGCTCTAAAAAAACTATCACGTTTACTAAGAATCTCTTCACTAACCAGTGTTAACCCCTGAATGTCATACCCTCGATGTGTAAATAAAGACAAAACTGTGTGAAATTCTTCTATCAAATCACTCCATTTAGATGTCATCCTACTCACTCGTATAAACTGCCCTTGGGGAATATTCCTGATGGTATGTTTAGGGTGATTGCTGGTGTGATGCAAATACCCATTTGTGAAGGTCTCCTTACGGTGAATCCTACTGTGAATTCGTTGTTCATCTACATCCCAGTATAAACATACATCTAAAAAATTCACTGTGGTACCAATATTTCCCAAGGTGAACTTCACATAGTTAGAGATGGAATTCATAACATTAAAAAAATCATTGACTACAGCGGAATCACCTTCAATAATAAAAAATAAATCGTCAATGTAACGACAAAAAAAGTGGATGTTAAATTCACGTTTTAAAATGGGTAACGCTTCACACTCCCAAAAGGCCATAACTATGTTTGCAAAGGCGGGGGCTGCTGGAGACCCCATCGCTACCCCCTTCTTCTGTCTGTAGTAACTATTACCAAAAAGAAAAATGTTGTTCTCTAAAATTAATTCTAAAAACAACCTGATGGTTGAAATGACTCCAGTAGTAAACCTACCACCAATTATTGCAAGAAATTCACACACTGCATCAATCCCCTCCAAGAGGGGAATGCAGGTGTATAAAGAAATAACATCGACTGTAAACATGACATGCTTAAAAGGGTCAAAAAGATGATCCTGTAAAAAAACACCAATTTTACTCAAAAAATGCCAAGAGTCTTTCACGTGAGATGGTTCACTCAATAGAATGGGACCTAAAGTTAAATCAATCACTAAGGAAATACCTTCAGTGATAGAATGTGGGCATGAAACTATCGGCCTAAGGGGTGGATTGTTAACATCTTTGTGTGTTTTTGGAATTCCAAAAATCACCCCTATGCGTGGCTCTGTTACAACACAAAAATCATACACTTCACTTGTAATGTCCCCTGTCATAAACAAACTATATAACTCAGAGTGTATCAAACGCACTCTGCGTTTGTAATCAAAAAGAGTAATACTTTCGTATTCATCTGAATTATTAATGATTTCTAACATTTTTATCCTATAGGTGTTCTGGTCCATAATCACAATGTTACCCCCTTTATCATTTTTCATGAATCTGAAGCGATGACACAAGGACTTCAGATTCATGAGGGCAACCCTTTCATCCATAGATAAATTATCTGTGACATGCCTCTTTGTACTTAAAACTTTGTTAACATCTGCAATACATTGTTCCTCAAATACTTTTATAGTGTTATGCAAATGTGGGGTAAATGTGGAAGGTTTCAACAAAGACTTTTGAGGTTGTCCTTTCTTAGCTAAAAAATGTAAAGTATATTTTACATTCAATTTTCTAGAAAACTTTTTTATATCAATAATGGTGTTGGTTAAATTAGCCCTACATGTGGGAATAAAATTCAAACCATACTTCAAAACATTAAGTTCACTTTCAGAAAAACAATGCTCTGTCAGGTTAATTATATTAAATTGTTCGAAAGTCCTTTCTAAGTTTCGTCCGTTGAAGAGCTGGACCCCAAAAAGGTCCGGCTGTGGGTCAGAACAGTGTTCCTTTGATGTTGACCTCCCCTTTTGTTTAAAAAAGTGGAGTGAAAATTAGAACCTGAGTTCGTGTTGCCCACTGCATTACTACTAGCTTTAACTTTGGGCCGAACTGACCCGTCAACATTAACAATTTGTCCATCATTTTCAATGTCAATTCCCTCATTACCAACAATGGGATCGTCAGTAAAAAAGTTCTTAACGTTAAGAGAATCAATCCCTGACTCATTAGTCAGCCGTCTGTCAGAGTCATTTTTAGTTAAATTGTTGTCAGGATGCGCTGTCTTGCATCCCACACCATTGCTGTTAACCCCTGCTGAATCGGGTACTCTAGAAACAAATGTAGAACGCCCAAAGGCATGCGAGGTCTGTTGCTTTGAAGTGAAACGATTATTCGTTTCACTTCTTGAACCCCTTGGATACTCTTTATTAGCAAAGTTATCATATGCTGTGCCACTATCATAAGCGGTGGTATCACGGGTTATCTTAACCCGTTTACGATTAATGACCTCCGCTGTGTGTTGTTCCAATTCCTTGTGCAATGCAGTAAAAAGTTCTCCAACTTTGTTGTCACCCACCAGTTCCTTAAGCTCATTTTCTAACTGAGTTATTTCAATTTTTAAATCAGCCATTTTAGTGACATTATTGTCGATTAACAAGCTCAAAAAATTCATACCAACAGTGTTGAAAAAACAACACAAAGTTTTAAAGAAGGGCGACACTTTAGTGACTCCATTGGGGCATTTAAAAAATCTAAGGCCCTTAGGGACCATGCCCAAATCAATGCAATGTTTGAAATAACTGTTTTCTATGTCCAAAGAACGATATCTTTTCAACAAACTCACAAGCAAGTTTCGTTTGTTACTGATGTCAATGTGATTAAACCCACGTTTATCTTTACCTTGATTGCCGAACGGATTCTGAATTCCGTTGAGAAAACCTTCTATGGTTATTATTCCTGTTTGGTTGTCCAAGGAAGACCTTTCTCGTTGACGAGACGCCACAACCCGGCTATAATCCCTTCCACGATGGTCTTCGGCATCTACCACTGTGTTTAATTCAAAAAAAGAAGCGTTCGGACTCGGATGTTCTTCAATACGTGTTTTAGTCATCGGAGAACGTTCGCTCTCATTGGACCTCTGCATTAAAACCTTCAAGGAACTTTTAATGTCTAATAAAGTGGCCATAAATAGCTCACTTAAAGTGTTAGTAGCGGAGTTTGGCATATCGTGCACTGTTAAATCCAAAAGTTCATCATCTCTCACATCAGCCATGGCGAGAAAAACCAAGAAAAAAAGAACGCCAAAAGGACAAAAACCACAAATAACTGGCAAATGAAAGATGAAACTCAGATGAAACTCAGTAAATAGCGTAACCAACAGTTTAATACGCCAGTAAAAACTTCATCAGAATACAAAAAAAGACCACAATCCAATGCATTTAAATACTTAAACAATTAACAACCAATTACTCAATTAAGATCTTAGGGCAGGAGACTACAAGAATTTCTTAGAACAGCGTGAAACTGCGTGGCAGATAAAACTTAATTCGGATAGGTTCCCCGGCCTTAATGATTACATTAATATAAAATGTTTTTTAAAGTATAGGAAACTACAAGTGAATAAGGAAATTAATTCCTTTTTGTTTTTTTAACAACAACAGAATGTATGTTTTTTTAACAATTAGGTTGTTTGATTTTAATTGAGTAATTGGTTGTTAATTGTTTAAGTATTTAAATGCATTGGATTGTGGTCTTTTTTTGTATTCTGATGAAGTTTTTACGAAAGCGTGTATTAAACTGTTGGTTGCGCTATTTACTGAGTTTCATCTGAGTTTCATCTTTCATTTGCCAGTTATTTGTAACTTTCTAAGTTTATATAATCTGTCCTTATTTTTGGACCTTTGTGCCCCCATTATGTCAAGCTTTGTCCAGATTTCTTGGGCTAAGAGGTTGACAGGTATGAATGTGAGAGGTGAGGTGTAAGAAAATGTGTATGTGCATTTAAGGCCAGTGTGTCCAGGTTTGATTTGGGAGGATAATATTTACAAGTCCCTATTGACCTGCATGTATGTAAGCTATCATTAGCAGTGTGGGTTTGTGTATACATCTGCAAGGGACACAGCCTCAGCATGTGTGCCAAAACTACACTCTGACACATTGAAGAGGTCTGAGACATGCATGATGGTGGATCTAGTTTGTTGTGTACACCACTGTCCATGAGAACTGCTGCTGGCAGAAGTTGCACTAGCTGTTCCATGACCCTAGCAAGAAATCAGTGTGCCACCTGAACATGAAAGTTGTCTACATCACCAGATGCCAGCACAATCATGTCCAAGACCATGACCATGTGGACAATCTATCCAGGGTATAGACACATCCTCATCCAAAATAATAAGGGAAGTGCTACAACTGTGGGAGCAAGACCTCGCATGTTGGCAGACACCTGAGGATGTTCCAGATGATCAGCATTGTGGATGTTGCCTCACCCTCAATAGATAACTTATAGCAGGCACTAAATAGTCAAGTGTGTCATTCACCTTGTTCATTGAGTCAAACACATGATTCATAATGTCTTGTAAGTCAACAAGTGGAACCATTAGAAGTCTCACACCATCTTCAAGACCCTGGTGCAACTTGGCCCTGCCTCCATGATGGCCCTGCATATATGATGGGTGGCAGCTAGTGACACACCAACCTCATTGGGAAGGTGGCAACCATTCCTCCTGTAAGCATCTCATCCAAACCCCTCCTATGTAGTAGCTCCTATTCAGGATGGCTAGGAGCAGTTTCAAATATATCTGCACCTGGGTCATCACTCTGCCCTGATCTACATTGTACCATCAACCTGTCAGCTCTCAGATATTTCTGTGTCATGGGTTAGGGTAGGTAGGCTGATTGTGTTCATTGTGTCCATAGTCTGAGAAGGGGATGGAGGCGGGGTCAAATTCCCTTTGTCTGATATTCCCTCTGCGACCTGAGGGTGAGACGCTCATTCCCACCATTATTATCTGTGGCTAAGGATCCCTAACATCAGATGGAGGTAGTTCCACATTCCTGGTGTTAGACATTGATTCCTGTAAAAACAGCAAAGAAATAAAAAATAAAATACCCAGGGTAAGTATTCCCAAACAACACAACTGCACATGCAAGTGCTATAATTTCAAGTACTAATAAATATAATTACTACATGTAAGCATGGTCATACCTTGTGCAAGTGTTCAGTGTTTCTTGATGTCTGATGTACCTACATGCAATGGGTTAGATAGGTATTATAAGCATTCATGTGAGTATCAACTACAAATGGGCAATTCAGTAAATAGGACTACATCCCTGGGGCATCAATATTTGAAATTCTTTGGGGCCTTTTAATCTCTGCCTGAACATCCAGCACTGCACAGTGAAACTCTCAAGAGGTTTCAATGCCCCTCAGTGACACCAAGAACTCAAACATCTCAAGATGTGGTGGTACAGTTGAGGTCCCAGCACCTGTAGCCCTCTGCTCATGTGCTCCAGCATCCACTCTGATGACAGCTATATGTATCATATCACTAACTTTGTGTCGGACCATTTTTATAATTATAGTCATGGCCACCACCAGCATTTGCATCATCGACCACCTGCTGCCAAACATGGTCATTGAAGAGCATATCAGAAGCTTGCACTGCAATGAGCCATCCACCATGGAGATGGAGGTCGGGTACTATCCCCTCATTCTCAGTCTCTGTAAAAGGTGGCTTGCATGTGGATGTGCCCTTTTCAGCCCTCATCTTAGGCATATCCCTGTTGTTATGGAATACAAATAGATTTAAAAAGCCAGGTTCTTACATCGGTAGTAGACAAAATGTAACAGTTATGAGCTATATACCAACACTGCCTCATGTAATGGCTTGCTAGGAACTAGCACAAACAAAGCTGTATCATAAAGAAGTACAGCCAACAGTCTAAAGTCCAGTTGCATATGCCCAAATTCCACACCCCAAGGGAAAACAAATTAGCAGGTGCATTATCGTCAAGTTATCAGGCACACAACTACCTAAGCATAGCAACAATACAAAATTAAACTTGCTGAATCTAACCTTACATTGAGCAAGCCTGTGAACATGTTTTGAATTGCCCAGCATTTTAGTGGCGCATGTTAAAAGGTATTTCTCTCTTCAAGAAGAATTCTAAAATGTTTTGGAAGGCTACTAAATGCTGTAAATGTGTTACACTATAACCATTTAAGACATTTCTTATGACTTTTATAATTATGTACAACAAGGCAGGTAGCACTAAGGAAATAAATGTCAATATCATACAAAAATGCATTTATATGAATCAAGACTTACATTTAAATATTCTGAAACACTGCTACAGTTCAGGTACAATTCTCAAAGCACATTCCCTTTAACACAAGGGGAAGACAGTCATTTTCTTTAGCAAGATGGAATATCCCTACTGCACATATGGAATATCCCTACTGTACATATGGAATATGCCTACTGCACATATAGAATATTCCTACTGTACATATGGAATATCCCTACTGCACATATGGAATATCCCCACTGTACATAGCACTTATGAGGTATAGATAACCCTTCTGTGCACATTGAATATGCCAATTAGTTCTCAACTCATTATACTTTCTGTATCACTCCATAAACATTGTGTTGGGGTCTGCATGATGCCATGCACACACCAGAGCAAAACAGGAGCAGATTTTAAAAGTTTGCCTAATACCTTCCAAATGCCTCATTATGAATAATAGTCAGTAAATGATGTGTTAAAGATCCATGCTCATAAAATCACATTTTGAGAGGGTGTATCACACACAGACACAACTATGTTTAAGTAATACACATTGCAAAATATAACTCGTTTGATCCATATATTGACCATATCATCTAAAATGTATGTGAAGCAGCTGTGCAAATAATGCAGACATGGGTGAAAACTCCTAATAACGAGAATGATATCTCCAAGCACATGAAGTTAGATGACCTAATCACATACATTCACAGCCGAAAACAATGGGATGACAACATGTCGTGCTTCAACACATTCAATGTACAAAGAGAACGCAAGCAAGACTTTACATACAGCTTACGAGTATGCCATCCAAAACGTGGTTGTACCCTCTGCTTGATTTCATTCTCATTTCTCTCCTATCCTTCCATTATCACGCTTTAATCTGTTCCAAAAAAAATAAATAAATAAAAAATACACACCCATACCCAAATAGGGTACTGCAGCAAAAATTCCCATTTCAGAAAAAAAATTAATTGCAAGTGCAACTGACTCTGCTTTGAGCAAGTGGTTACTTGGCAAAACTTGTTAATGATGTGATATTTTTTAAACATTTGTAACTGGGTATTCTTTCCGATGAATAACCTCTCACGGCTGTGAACGTTTTACATATATCTGTTACTTTTGCCTTATGAGTCCTTTTCACTGTGACTCCGTAAGTGGCTAAGCTAGTCAATGCAATAATAATGAGTGTGTATGAATTACATTCTTGAGTACTTAAACACTGATACGCATCCTTGAGAATAAAACCCAGTCATCCTGCACATCACATAAGTTTTCACAGTTGCAGCCGTTATTCATTGGCAAATCTTAAAGAAGCAGATTACACATGTTGCACCGAAGGAGTTATCAAAAAAAATACAAGTGTTCATGTTCAAACTCTGCATGATGATTGGCATATCATCACTGATCATCAATGCCCCTTAGGAAATGACAATTCTCATTATATATCAAAAAGAGAAAATTGCTGCACATGCGCATAGACTTAGCCATCATTCATGCAACTAAACATGATTTTGGTGCACATCAGTTAACATATTGGCCAGAAAATCTCAGTCAGAAGAATCATTTGCTTGTAACTTCCTTAATGGCTCACCATCTAAATGATTTGTTTACGTCATTACAGTGTAGTAGGTTCAGGGTGTAAATCCACATACGGATTATGTTAATGTTTTCATTTGGTGTTAACTATGTAATAATGTCATATTTTTTACCCTACTACTAAGTGAATGCTTTCAAGAAAATATAGTATCCTTTCTTCATCTGTCAGACGTTACATGTTTCATTGCTATAATTTTATTGTTATGGCTCCCCATATTGCTGTATTACTTCCAACATATTTGTTTTTCCATTCATAAACAATCATCCTGCCATGAGATCACTTACATGCTTAATGACACCTGTGTTATAAGTTCATCTGTGGAATTACAAGTACCAACACACATCAAGAGATCGATTTTTACTTGCTGGAGTTTGAGTCCAAGTCTCCATTATGTCATCGTCATCATCATCATCATCATCATCAGCCTCCTTGTTCCCATTTTCTACATCACCATCTCTCTCAGTTCAATGCCACACTCCTGCCTTCTTTGACACTCATGCCTCATTGTGGCAGATCTTCACTAACACAATCTATCTGCCTCTTTGCTGCACACCATTGTTTCCTCTTACAGTCTTCCTGTCTGTCCCAAATCTTCTTCACCAGAATGTCTTCTGCTTTTCTACACATGGGCCCAAACCACCATAATCTGTTCTCTTTGATCTTTTCTGTAATTGGAGCTACTTTGGCTTCTGCTGTTATGTCTTCGTTTCTTCATCTGTCCCACAGTGTGCATCCTACCACCCTTCTCAGGCACTTCATTTCCATCACCTTTAGCTTCCTCTTCTACTCTGCCTTTACTGCCTAGGTTTCTGTACCATACGGTAGTACTGGTCACACCACTGTTTTGTATACCTTACTTTTCAGCTTTTTTGCCGTTCTTCCATCATACACTACATCTGACACCCAATACTAGGTGGCTGCAACCCCTCTGATTCTAGCTTTGTCCTCTTCATTCAGACTTCCATTCTCCTCATCCACCCCTCCCAGATACCTGAAACTCTTAACCTCTTCCACTGTCTTCCCTTTTATCTCAGTTCCCTTTGCCTGATTTCTTGTTCAGAGTCTTCCTGAAATGCCATATCATCTGCATGCAGCAACTCGTTTGATCTGTCCTCTCTGACCTATTTGCTAATGAAATCTATCACCAGTATGAACAGCTGTGGACTCAGAGCTGAACCCTGATGCACACCCATTCCCACTGGGAACCCCTTTGTGAGACTGAACACTGTTCATTTTTGAGTCATTGGGTCCTTGTACATAGCCTGCACTAATTCTACCAATGTTTCAGGGACTTTTAACAACTGCAGGACTGCCCAAAATCAGCTTTCTTGGGACCTTATCATATGCTTTCTCAAATTCTAGGAATGCCCAACTGGACTCATTCCTCATCTCTAGCTTCATCTCAACTATCTGTCTCACTGCAAACACTGAATCAGTTGTGCTGCATCCTGATCTGAATCTGAACTGCTCACCTACCATCTTACTTTCTACTGCTCTGCTTATCCATTTATCAATCACCCTCTCCAGAACGTTCATACAATGTGAAAGGAGTCTGATATCTCTGTACTGCTCAGAGCTGTGGATGTCCCCTTTGTTCTTCTATATTGGCATGCGTATGCTCATTCTCCAGTCATCCGGTATATGCCTGTCTCTTCATACTGCTATGAGTACCCTCAAGAACCATTTCTCCACTATCTCACCCAGATATCTGCTGTGACCTCATCTGAGCCTGTTGCTTTCCCTGACTTAATTTCCCTTCATGCTATTCTTACATTTTCTAGGGTGGGCTCCTGTTCTTCTCTCATTGTAGGCTGTGTCTGGAGCAGTACAGCTTCTGTGGGGGTTTCTTCATTCAGAAGCTGCTGTTAAGTACTCCTGCCATCTGCCTTTGATGTCCTGTGGACTGGTCACCAGGTTATTGCTACCATTCCTTATGAAAGGTGTCTGGCTATCTTCTTTATCTTCCTGTCTTTGTCTTGCAACCTGATATTGTTTCTTTGTGCCACTTAACTGAATCACATTCCAGAAGCTGGTAGAGTGTCTCTGATGCCTTGTTCTTTGCTATTGCAACTGCTTTCTTAGCCTCTTTGTTAGCCAAGCCCGGTCTGTCTTTTCTATCTTCTGCTTTTTACTGCACTCCTTCTCTCTTTTGATAACTTCCTGGACTTCTGCATTCCACCACCAGCTTTAATTATGTACATTTACTCCATACCTGGCTCAGCCACATATCTGTTCTGTAGTCCTCACATGCTGTTTTGAGACTCTGCCATTCATCTTCAGTTCCACCTACTTCTTCCTCTTCCTCATCTTTGGATGTTGGAGCCATGACTAATTCCTTGAACTGTTGTACTTTGTCTTCAGACAATGCCCAGGTCTTCAGCCTGGTCTCTGTTGACCTTAGAGCCTTCTCTGACCACTGGCTGCTGCTGATAGTGGCAAACAATGGTTTTATGCTGTGGAACTACTTTTTCATGGGGATGACATTACAGTCACTGATTCTATCCCAGTGTCCTTTCCTTACTAGGAGGAAGTCTACCTGAGCTGCATGTTGGCCACTCTTGTATGTGATCTTGCAACTGTGTTGGCCGCCATTAAACCATTTGCCAGACAGAAGTCTAGAATGGCCTCTTCTTCTTTATTTCTGTTCCCTCACCTATGCAGACCATGGAAGTTCTCATAACCTCTTTCTGTATGCCCCAATATGTGCATTTAGGTCATCTATTATCATCACTAATTCATGTTGTCCTGCTTTATCTAGCAGGTCATGCAACTGCTGTCTGAATGCACATTTCTGATATAGGGTATAGGCCAATATTATGAATATTTCCCTATCATTGGGCTGGATTATGATTGCCATGAGTATGTCAACAAGTCTGATGATATCCCTCACTGCCTTCTGAAGCCTCTTTCTCACCACAAATCCCACACCATTTCTAACCTGCCCTTCTCCTGAGTGGTAGACTGTGGATCACATCACATGCATGCACTACAAAGGTCTTATAAGCTAAAAAATGCCATTTTTTTGGTCATTCTTTATGTGACGGTTGGCATAGAGCAGTGTTGCTGGTAACCGATGATCGTAGGAAAATGGCATTTCTCATTATATGACAAGAACTAAGAAAATACCTATACATATGTTAAGAATTTGACATCAGTTGTGCATTAGAGCATGGCATGGATGTGTGTCAGTTAGCATTTTGAACATAAAACAAAATTATTGCAAAGAAAATCTTTTCCTTGTAAATGACTTTGAGGAGTAAAGAATCAACTTATAATGCAAGAGGTATGAGGTTCAAGTCGAATGAAGTTGTCTTTATTTTACAATTATTCTATCATTCTGCAGCTGTAGTACATTGTAATGTATAATGTGGTACACACCTCCTCTAACCTTTGTTTTGTTTTCATATGAGTGGGATATACATGGGTTCAAATCCCCTCACTTGAATTAACTATTGTAGTGCTATCAAGATATTTTTTTTACCCTGAAGTTGGTAAAGCTTTTATGTAAAACACAATCACATCACACATATGCACAAAATGTACTAAGAAATAATATACATGATACTATATGTACATTATTAGAATATATACTGTACTGTTTCTGATCCAACATTATTAGAATATATACTGTACTGTTTCTGATCCACTTAATGTGTAACACATATAACATAGCTTATTTCTAAGTCAGACACACTTTACTAAACTTCACTTCACATACTTATAACACGTTTCACTGTGGTGTTACCAGTGGCATAGTTCAATATGTGATGAGTTTTGTTTTCAGGGGTTCTTTTCCAATGTACTATACATAATCCATTACAAATATATTTTTTCTCTATAAGAAGTGCAACCTATAATCCTATTAAAAATGATATAAGCATAATACACACAAACAATGAAAAGTACTTTGGGAAATAAAGTGTGTGTGTGTGTGTGTGTGTGTGTGTGTGTGTGTGTGTGTGTGTGTGTGTGTGTGTGTGTGTGTGTAAGACTGTTAAACACATGAACTTTATAACGCATGATCCCTGTGTGCTGCTATGAACATATATATATATATATATATATATATATATATATATATATATATATATATGTATCACTATCACTGTTAACCAGCATGGGCTGGAGTCACTCTGAAGCACATATACACATCAGCGTACAGTAGTACTGCCATGTTTCAAACCTAAAACTGACATTCAAAATATGGCTGTTTTTCCTTGCATAATTTGCACAAGTCTGGTTCTCCATGGTGGCCGATGTTGCACACAGAATGGAGCACACAAGATCTGGTTTGGACACCAATTCTCTGCCATTTTTCCTGAAATTGTTGAAGGGTGACATGACTGGGAAAGGTGAGGGTAGTGCTCCACTTGGAGCACACAGGCGGTGTGAGCAGGAGTCTAAAATGTTATTTTTATACACCTCCTTATGAAGGACTACAGCTCCAGGAAAGTACAGAGGGCTATACTGGGTCTCAGTGCAAGGCTGAGGGATAGAATAATTTGGCCAAGGCTGTTACCTGTGCTACTGGCATCTGACACATGGGGAAACAGTATCATCACCACTACAGCAACCTGAAATACTGCACAGAAGACCTCCTCTGCCAATGGGAGGCACATTATGGGGTCAACTCCTTACCCCTGTATTGATATAAAGTAACTTCATACCAAGAACTGCAATAAGGCTTCCCTGTTTCAGTACCTAAGAGTTTCATTCAAGATCTTCAGTCTTTTTTTCCTTAGCTTATATTATGCCCAGTGTAACTCCAAAATAAGATGTTATCAGCCATTTCTGCATGTAAAACTTAGTACAGTAATTTTCCAACTGCATTCCACTAAAATAAAGATTAGTAATCCTGAAATGTGTGATAGAATGATCCTACTGATGTTATGTTTTGTACCTGAGGAAAGCTGTAGATTCCTAATATTGTAGCCATCTGAAAAGTTGCTGCTACGGCCTCATCTCCAATAATGGCAGGTAAGATTGGTGTCATACAACAGGCATAATTAGGAACTGCCCACTGTCTGCCTGACAATAATCGAAGTGTGCACCCTGTTGCTCGACTTTCAAGAAAACAGCTGTCATAAATGTTAAATCCAAGGGTAATGTTTGGCAGTACCTTGTAATTCAGATTGATTTCATTCACAGCAAAAACAATGGCTCTTACAAAACGGTAAGCCCTGATACGAAATCTGGAAAATACATAGCATGCCAGAACTTATTAGCTACAATATACATGTTAGGCTTGACCTCACAGCATTTATACATTTACATGCCCTGAAAAGAAGACATTTGACACAATGAAGTAATCTCAGTGACTTAGATATAGGCACTAATGTTTTAATTTCTTGTACATATCACATATCACATTGTGGAAAATGATTGACTGCAGGGTCCATTTATGAACCCGTTACTAGTACTAGCAAAGAATTATCTCTTGGGGATATAACACAGGGTTTGCAAGGCTTTACTCTTGCATGAGTTATAAATATAGATGACTGGGATGCAGTAAATGATGCAATATTAGACCATTGCACCCCCTTCACAATACAAGGACAAGTTAAAAATACTTATAAAGACAGACAAATGTATGCAGATTCGGGATTTTATAGAGATATGGAGAACATGAAATACAGTGGTGAGTAAATTTACATATATGGCAACAAATGTTAAGATTTTTATAAGAATTCATTACTATCTAATTTCTTTAGACATGAGTATTACAAGTACCTTACTTGAATTACAGCATTGTCAGATTTTTAGGACATTAGTCCTTGTTTTTTTTTTTAATTTAAACTGAAATATTTTAAAATTCCTTTACACTGCATCCTATAAGGTCTGCTAGTTTGAATATTAACTGATCAACTAAATATGTAAAAATGACATTTTATATATGAACTATATGACAATCCTACATATGTTTCAGTGGCATTGTTTGTAAAAAGAAATATATATATATATATATATATATATATATATATATATATATCTATATATATATATATATCTATATATATATATATATATATATATAGCTATGAAGAGGATGAAGTATGTAAAGGCTGTTGGTCCAAATGACATACCTGTAGAAGCATGGAGGTGTTTAGGTGAAATGGCAGTGGAGTTTCTAACCAGATTGTTTAATGAAATCTTGGAAAGTGAGGGGATGCCTGAGGAATGGAGAAAAAGTGTTTTGGTACCGATTTTTAAGAATAAGGGTGATGTGCAGAGCTGTAGTAACTACAGAGGGATTAAATTGATCAGTCACAGCATGAAGTTATGGGAAAGAGTAGTAAAAGCTAGGTTAAGAAGGGACGTGATGATTAGTGATCAGCAGTATGGATTCATGCCTGGAAAGAGCACTACAGATGCGATGTTTGCTCTGAGAGTGTTGATGGAGAAGTACAGAGAAGGTCAGAAGGAGTTGCCTTGTGTTTTTGTAGACGTAGAGAAAGCATATGACAGGGTGCCTAGAGAGGAGTTGTGGTATTGTATGAGGAAGTTGGGAATGTCAGAGAAGTATGTAAGAGTGGTACAGGATAAGTACGAGGGTAGTGTGACAGTGTTGAGGTCTGCGGTGGGAGTGACTGATGCATTTAAGGTGGAGGTGGGGTTACATCAAGGATCAGCTCTGAGACCTTTCTTATTTGCAATGGTGATGGACAGGTTGACAGGCGAGATCAGACAGGAATCCCCTTGGGCTATGATGTGTGCAGATGACATTGTGATCTGTAGTGAGAGTAGGGAACACGTGGAGGATACCCTGGAGAGATGGAGATATGCTCTAGAGAGAAGAGGAATGAAGGTCAGCAGGACTAAGAATATATGTGTGTGAATGAGAGGGAGGATAGAGAAATGGTGAGGATGCAAGGAGTAGAGGTGGCGAAGGTGGATGACTTTAAAAACTTGGGATCAATAGTTCAGAGTGTGGAAGAGAGGTTAAGAAGAGAGTACAGGCAGGATGGAGTGGGTGGAGAAGAGTGTCAGGAGTGATTTGTGACTGACGAGTACCAGTAAGAGTGAAAGGGAAGGTCTACAAGAGGGTAGTGAGACCAGCTATGTTATATGGGTCGGAGACAGTGGCATTGACAAAAAGGCAGGAGTTAGAGCTGGATGTGGCAGAGTTAAAGATGTTAAGATTTGCACTGGGTGTGATGAGGGTGGACAGGATTAAGAATAAGTGTATTAGAGGGTCAGCCCAGATTGGAAGGTCTGGAGACAAAGCCAGAGAGGCATGATTACATTGGTTTGGACATGTGCTGAGGAGGGATGCTGAGTATATTGGGAAAAAGATGCTAAGGATGAAGCTACCAGGTATCAGGAAAAGAGGAAGGCCTAAGATAAGGTTTATGGATGTAGTGAGAGAGGATATGCAGGTGGTTGGTGTGACACAGCAAGATGCAGAGGACAGGAAGAAATGGAAACAGATGATCCACTGTGGCAACCCCTAACGGGAACAGCAGAAAAAAGATGATGAAATATATATATACACACACACACACACACACATATATATATATATATATATATATATATATATATATATATATATATATATATATATATATATATATATATATATATATATATAGGTTCATAGGTTCATAGGTTCATACTAGGCTATCTGCCCAAGGGCATTTATAAGCCTAGCCCATAGTTATGTGGCTTTCGCCACCCCTTTAGTTTGAATAAAAACTATGCCTATCATTTTTCTGTGTCTCTGTCAAGCAGTGACACTGAAGTAATCCCTGGGGTATATCTGCGATCTCCCATCCATTGGTCAAGATTCCTCTTGAACAAGGCCAGCGAGGTGCTCTGCCTCACATGTACCGGGATTTTGTTCCACAGCATAGGGAGTCTCTGGGTGATGAATCTGTCCCTCCAGCACATTCTATTTATAACCATGTCAAGGTTTAAGTCTCCTGCCCTTGTGGTTCTGAGGGATCTAGATTTTTTGAGGTGAAGCATATTCATCAAATCTGGGTTTGACATGGCCTTATATGTCAGGCACAGGTCACCTCTGAGCAAGCGGTATGAGACTGAATAGAGCTGGAGTTCTTTCAGTCGGGCAGCATAAGACATATTTTTGAGACCCTTTATCCTTTTGGTGAGGAACTTTTGGGGCCTTTCAAGCTGCAGCAGGTGTCTGGTCAGATACATTCCGAACGGGGCATTGTACTCAATCATAGGTCTAATGAGTGATATGTACAGGGAGACGATGACCTCCCTTGATCTAGATGTGAATCCCTTCATGATCAGGTGGGCGATATAGAAGGTTTTCCTAACTACTTTAGCAACATGAGTGTCAAACGAAAGGCTACTGTCAACTTGGGTCCCCAGATCCCTGATGACTTTTTCTGTGCTCAGTGGATTGCCACCTATATGGTAGCTAGGGGTAACCTTGTTTTTCCCAAAGGGTATGACTATGCATTTTTTGGCGTTTAACTTCAGGCCATGGGTCTGGCACCAGTTATCCATTTCTGTGAGGCCCTTCTGGAGGATATCTGTGTCAGATGTGTTTTCGACTATGGCGCCCAGTTTGCAGTCATCTGCAAACTTTGTCAGCCATAACCCTCCTGTGTTTGCTTGTACTTCAGAAAAGTAGATGCCGAACAAGAGTGGACCCAGGACTGAGCCCTGTGGGACACCACTTGTGACAGGCTTTGAGTCTGACATGGCTCCAGCAACTCTGACCCTGTGGGTTCTGTCACTTAGCCAGTTTGCAACCCATCTTGTGATGTATGGGTTTACATTCAAGCTGATGAGTTTTTCGATGATACCTGAGTGGGGTATTGTGTCGAAGGCCTTTGCCAGGTCGAGGTAGGCTGTATGGACTGCCTTTCCCTCATCAATGGCCTTGGTGACTGTCTCGAAAAAGTCAACCAAGTTTAAGAGGCAGGATCTGCCTTTGACAAAGCCAAACTGGGTTGGATCCAAAGTCTGCAAGTTCCCTATGTCTTTATTTATGAGTTCCATTATGATCCTCTCCATGGCTTTGCAGATAAGGCTTGTCAAGCTAATGGGGCAGTAATTTCCAGGGTCTGTGGAGGCACCGCCCTTATGAAGTGGGACCACAGTCGCCGTGCTCCACTCCTTGAGTGCGTATCCTGAGGTGAGGCTAAGATTAAACAGCTGTCCTAACTGTGGGTTTAATTCCTCATTGAGTTCATGAAGCACACAGCCGGGGACACCATCCGGTCCCATGGATGCTGTGTTTTTGCCTTAGTGAGGGCAGTTCTCACCTGGGCGTTGGAGATGTTTGGGGGCTACAATCCTCTGGAATAGATATCTCTCCTTTTGGGGAGGGGAGAAGTTTGCACTGAACCTGTAAGCCAGTATGTTAGCAATGTGTGTAGGTTCAGTAATTTTCACATCATTTTGAACTAATTCTGAGCATATCTGGGAGTTTCCTCCTAGGTTTCTAACATAGCTAAAGAAGGCCTTATGATTGTCTTTAGAGTCCTTGGCGATTTTTCTCTCAAAATTTGCCTTGGATGATTTTATGAGAGCTCTTAGTTTTTACTTATAATGATCAAAGGTGTCTTACCTTTCAAGGATTTTGCTCTATCTTGTAGTAGCTTCCTCCTTTTGTTGTAGAGCTTGTTTATGGCTGGGGTCCACCAGACTGGATGCTTGCCTTTGGTACAGAGAGTCTTAGTATTGTTTGGGATTGCCTGATCCATGCAGTCCTGTAGGTGCTGGTAGAAGGCATTTGTAAGTGATTCAGCGGTTTGAGTAATGTTTACCACTGGCTCAGGGGCCTTAAAGGAGACCACACTAGTTTTAGAAGTGTGAAATCGGCTTTTGAGAAGTTTTTCACTGTGGTCTTTTTGTTTCAGGTGGGCGGGATGAGGACCTCCAGCGAGATTAGTTTATGATCTGATCTCACCAGTGAGGGGTATACTTCGGTGTTGAACATTTTGATCCCATGTTCGTGATGATGAGATCAAGTATGTTTTCTCCTCTTGTGGGGATGGTGACTAGTTGTTCCATGGCATTTGAGTTTATGAACTCCAGGAATCTTTGGGTTAGAGTGTTCGGGCTTGAGTAGTGTTCCCAGTCTATATTAGGGTAGTTGAAGTCACCTAGTATGATGGTGTTTGGAGATACATTTATCCCTCCAATGTTTTCAGGAAGGCCATGTGAGGTTCCTGAGTTTGAGAGGGTGGCCTGTAACATGCTACAAATTGCAGAGCAGTCTTGCCTATGGTTAATTGCACCTGGATGGTCTCCGATGCATCGTGCGTTGCCACCAACCTTGAGGTGTGGGTGTCCTTTATGAATATGGACACCCCTCCTTTCTTGGTGTTGTCCGGATTTTGGGGCGGAATGCATGATATGAGGTGAAACCTGTTAGTGCTGGGGTGCTCTTAGGAGCCTTGAACCAGGTTTCTGTCACAGCACAGACATCGATGTTCTCCATATTGAGAAGGGCCTCGAGTGCGTGCATCTTGAGATTGAGACTTCTGGCATTGAGCAGCATTACCCTTAGTTTATATATATATATATATATATATATATATATATATATATATATATATATATATATATATATATATATATATATATATATATATATATATATAGATAGATATAGATATATATGTATAGACACACACACACACACACACACACACACACACACAGGCAAAGTGATACAGAAACATTTCCAAGCCGGTAATAAATACATAGGAAAATGAAGAAATCTAAAACCTCAAAAGCAGATGTTGTAGGAATGGATAATAATACAGCAGAACTGTGTTGTTGGAAAAGAACAGCATGTATGGGGACATACTTTAAGTAAAAATAAAAATGTGAATTATAAAACTGTCCAGTAAATGAAACAGAACAGATTATATTTACTTGCAGGAGAACATCTTAATTATTTGTAAATGAGAATGTTTAACACAACAGCATCCTCACAGTAGAGAAAGCCCTCCAACCATGCTCTCACAAGATGCATCTCTGGATTCTAAACACAAACTAAAACTACTATAGCAATAACCCACGCCTGGGTGTGGGTAATGCGGGATTTACCCACGGTTGGCGTGTTACCAAACAAAGACAACCGTGGGTAAATCCCTCATTACCCACACCCAGAAGTGGGTTATTGCTATTATACTATGACATTATTTAAGAAAAGAAATAATTACTTTTCTTAAATAATGGCATTGTATAATGCCTCTTTGCTGCCCTTCTGCAGCTGTCTGGCATCCGCGGCAGTTCTGATGTACTACGAATGCCTATGCAGTACATCAGAGCTGTGGCCAAAAGCAACGGAGAAAGCAAGATCTCCATTGCTTTTTACTGTTTTGCTATGTTAAATGGGTTTAACATAGCGAGACAGCTTTAAAATAAGCAACGGAGATCTCCGTTAACTCCTTTAACATAGCGAGACAGTGTTTTTAAAAAGACTTATACTAATGGAAAAAGTACGGGCAACCGGACCTTTTTCCATTAGTATAAGTCGATTTACAATGTGCACGCTGGCCAATCAGCGTGCACGTTTTGGAATATTAATGGGGGGTCATGGTATAATCTTGGATTTTGAAGTCATGAATCCCTATCCTCAGCTCAGATCACTAGATAGAAGATGAACAAAATTACAACCCTACAAAACCTGGTTGTGGGAAAGGTTATTTTAAAGAAAGGGAGTGCAGATAACACTTTGTAGTGATAATTTTCACTGTAACTGTGCATGTAAAGACCCCCACAAGCAGAAGGCTAGCCACTAGTCAATTTAGATAACATTACAGAGCATTTGTGGCCAGAGGGCATACTTTGTTTTGGAAAGCAACAAAATCCAAACCAAGTTTTCCAAAACTTCAACTTTAAAGTACTTCTTTAAATTAAGCTACTCCTATAAGCTCATCAATAATAGCATATAGAAAATTATGCATTGAGATAGCACTTGAGAACTTAATATGTCCTCTGCATGGAAGATACACATTGCTGTTTTCCAAACAGTGATAGTTACTCAGCCAGGTCTGATTTAGGTCACTGCAATCTGTTGAAACCTCCACCCAAGAAAAAAATAACACGTAAAGTTTTTTTTTTAATCTCAAAGATTGTTTCTGGTGAAAGTAGATGATTTGTGGTTTATGCAACTTGCTCCTCTCCCCCTCATTCCATTAGAGCTCATGTTAATCCTTTACTCTATTACTTCCCCCATCCAAAACATCATTTCCTTCATGGCTATGTGATCCACACACACACACACGCACACACACACACACACACGCATACACACACACACATGCACACACACACACTCTCATTGAGTCTGATCAATTACAAAACACCCCTTCCAGAAACAATAATTACTCATAAAGTCAGCAAGATCAGTTGCCTCTCCCCTAAGCAGCACCCACCCACCTATCTTAACCACAATGATCGAATCCCCCCCAAAACTCTCTTCCATCATCTCTCTACCAATTTGACTATATTCTGCATCACATGATCTATACTTCTACCCTCCACAGTCTTACCCTTCGACCTTTTCTGTATTGCTACATCCTCATTAACAATATATCTGTTTTACACCAATGGTTACTGTTCCCCTTGCAAACTCATTTCTTATGTACTCAGGAGTAAATCATCTCTTTCCATTGAATAATTTATAATAAGGTGCAAACTCCTTACTCACTTACATACCTCATATCACAAATGGGTGAAAAGACTTCACCTATTGCTATATATCTACCTCTTAAAACAAATTATAGCCTGGGATGTCAACCAGAACCCAAGTCCAGAAAGTGAAACGATACTGACACTAATGCAACCAGTGCCTCCTTTTGCAATCTAATAACACAGATAGTTATACACTCTCCCACTATCCTCCACCCATTATGGCAACCAACAAACAACAATAATCCCAAACTCAAAGCAAGAACTGTCATGCAACTTTCAGGCAATACTTTCCCAAACAAAATAAATTAAACTTTACCCCATGAATGTCCAAAGCAGTAAACAATACGAACCCTACATATTTCTAAAGCCTGTATGAAGACATCAGTTTGCCCTTTAACCTTCCTTATACATAACAGTAACCTTTTCCTGGACAACAGACCTAAAAATAGAACAGGTGGAGGAACAATGTTGCTTGCCAAAAACACCCAAAACTTACATCTAGCTAAGTGACCAGCAAACTCATTAAAAATAATAAAGATTCCAAACGGGACTAATATCATTTCATACAGGTAAATACATCTGACTACATTTTGCAGTAGTATACATTTCCTTCAGTTCTCTGAAGCAATATTTCAGGCTACACAAACTAAAATTATCTTCAAACCTACGCTCCAGTACATAGTCACTGTAGATTATTGCAACTTAGATCTGTTATCAGGCAAACAAAGCCACTTTCACACATTTATCTCTTAATGCAGTCACTTCCAACTAGTAGATAAAAACAGAAGACCAGATACTGACACTCCTTCTTAATCCAATAACCAGCATGCCTCATAAGACCCACTGCACAAAATGCTTCCCCAACAGCTTAAATGACCAGTACCCCCCAGAAGCAGTTTTATCATTCAAAACTCACCTCCTCCATTCTTTATATCTCCAGGAAATATAAAAACAAGCAAAGAAGATGAAATTCAAACAGAGCAGCAGTACAATGACTAGCCACCTATCAAGTCTCAAATGCCTGAAGTAACACTGAAACATTGTATCACAATCATAAATATGGTGCTTGTCAAACACTATTTTTCAGAAAAAGAGTCAAAGGACACTACTGCTTGTGGATCTCTTTTAAAATAACAGTAATGATGAAACAGAGGGACAAAGGCTGGGAAACAATGGAAGGCTTCCAGAAACCAAAATGACTATTCCCAATTCCTATCCCTTAGGAAAATAAACATGCAGATTGCAAGTAAAGAAAGCCAAAACTATATATCTAAGAGCACACTTAATATCTCAAGACATTTCCTTGATTTTTTTTCTGGAAATGCATGAAGGACATATCCTACTTTGATTCCTCCAAAGATCTCTTCAATAACAATCCAATAACCATTTCAGATGTCTTAGTTTTTAAATCAATGATAAACAACACTGTTATTCTACACTTAGTGTGCATCATCCAATGATCCACAGCTTAGATCAAACTTACCACCACAGTCTGATCCCAGGCTAAGCTACCCAGACACTCAAATTCATCCTTCATTTCACTGGCCTTCTATTTAGGGCCCATAACATTAGGGGAAGAGAGAGGCAATCTGCTAAAAAATATAAAATGCAATCTAAATTTAAATGATATCCCTCCAGCTTTTCTTAAACGTTGGGTAAAATTGCTAGCCAAACCTTTAACACCAATAATCAAAATATCACAACATGCATCATTTCTGAAAAAGTCAAGCACTTATTTATTTATTATTTATTTTGTTTTATATTTGTTGACCAGGGAAGGCCAGCTGGGCAAAAATGTCCCTTTTCAGTAGAGGTCCAGGGAGAAAAGCAAGTGTACATGCAGTGCAATCAAAATGTTTTAAGTTTTATAATATCAACGACAGGCAGAATACAATTAAAATAAATGTTACGATGCCAAACTAGATAAGATTACAGTAGGAAGGCTTCTTATGCTAATTATACTCTACACAGATATATTTAAATAAATAACTGCAGTAGGAAAGATGTCACAACGCTGGGTACTGAGTAATTTACATAGGATGGATAGCAAAGGTTGCTTTCATTTTGAGATACAAATGAAATGAATGGCAAAAGAGTTAAGACAGGCATGGGTAGAAGGTGGGGTGAGTGAAGATAGAGTGATACTTGGTTACAGAGTAGAGGAGGGCAGAGGTAGAGTAGAAGAGGGGGAAGAAGCAGAGATGTTATACTTATCCTGGAGATGTACAGCTACAAAGCTCATAGAAGTGTTTTGAATGTCTGTTGCTTTCGAAGAAGCCCAAGGGCATGAGGGAAGGCATTCAAGAGGGTAGCTGCAGAGTTTGAGTATAAGGAGGCTCTCAATGCATTTTGGGTTTTAGTGACAGAGAGGAGGAGTTTGTATTTAGTGCGATGAGTTCTGGTAGTGTGGTAGTGTTGTTTTAGTGCTTGATACTTATCAGGGTAGTATAGTAGAGGATGAGCTAATAGTAGCTGGCTATAGGGGTGGTGATGTGAGAGTTCAGTTCATGGTAGGGTGGTAGCGCCGAAGCATGCCTTTTAGTGCCTGATACTTATCAGGGTAGTATATTGGAGTATTAGCTAAGTAGTAGCTGCCTATAGTGGGGGTGATGTGGGAGTTCAGTCCATGGTAGACAACATCTTAAAGAAATATGTCCTACATGAACCACAAATTTCCAAAGACTCATGGTCCTTCTTGGAGAGCATTAACAAGCTCCCATTTAGTGAGGACTTCCTGTTCCTGACCATAGATGTAAAATATTTGTACTCATCTATCCTCCATTGTGAGGGAATAGATTGGGTATCACATATGATGAGACGCCATGGAGCATCCAACACTGAGATACAACTAGTGGAAGAACTCCTAGATATTGTGTTGTCTTACAATTACATCATCTTTAATACTAAACTTTACCACCAGAATGTTGGAGTGGCCATGGGCTCCCCTTGTGGGGCCAGTCTAGCTAATCTTGTAATGACTTATTGGGAAAGGGAACATGGTCTAACTAACCCCATATTACAGGACCAAATTCAGTTTTACACACGATTTTTAGATGACATATTTATTTTGTTTAAAGGCAAATCAGCTACAGTGCAACACATGTTGGAAGGCTTCAATTCTAGTACCAATTTCTTGAAGTTCACTTTTTCTTATAGTAAAGACAAAATTGCATACTTAGATGTAGAACTAAGTAAGGATTACTAGGAAAGGACTTTTATAGCTAAGATCTTTCGGAAGGACACTTATTCCAATGCGTTTCTTCAATATACCAGTTGTCACCCTTCATTCCAGAAAAAATTTGTAGTGAAGGGCCAACTGGTTAGAGCTGCCAGGATGGTATCCAGGGATGCCGATTTTGAGGAAGAATGTAGTTTATTACAATTCTTCTTTACACAGAGAGGGTACCCTAGTTCTCTCAGCCTAGAAATCACTTGAGAGGTTCAGCATAAAAGGATGACAGTGGTATACACTCCAATTTTGAACAACAACACTACTGTTAGACCTTGGACGAGGACGGTAAAACAGCAGTTCAGCCCTTATAGTTTCATTTGTACTTTTAACCTTGATTCTTACGATGTAGTGGCTATAATCTCTAAGAATTGGGAAATTTTAATGAGAGATGGACAATTAATATCTCTCTTTCCAGCATTGCCTAAGATAGTTTTTAGACGAGGCAATAATTTGAAGTCAATTCTAGAAGGTAACAGTAGACCACTCAGTAACAGAGATGGCATGTATAAATGCAACATGTGTCGCCTTTGTAAACACATTGATGTGGGCCTGAGCTTTGAAATAAGAAATAAGAAATTTAAAACCACAGGAAAATTTAATTGCCAAAGTAAGCAGGTTGTCTATCTAGCTAAGTGCATGACATGTCCTGCTTTTTATATCGGTAAGACCGATAGAAAGCTGTGCGAGAGGATGTATGAACACATATATTGTATTAGTAAAAACAAGCTTGAAAACGCACTAGCTAGACATACCAGTGAGTATCCAGGACACATGTTTAAGTTTAGGGTCTTACAACAATTGAGATGTGACAGGAGAGGAGGACCTGAGTCACTTAGACTAGAAAGATGCAAACTAATTTGGCAATTGAGAGTAAATGCCTGTCATTTTCCAGGTATTAATGAAGTAAGCTCCATAATGTGTGTTCTATGTTTAAAGAACTTGGTTAGGTGATAGGAGTGTGACAAGGTTTGTCATAACCGGGTTGTGAGTCTAGTTTACAAGAATTACGAGCATTGTAATTCATGAACATACATAGGTTTTGGTGTCTTTTACATGTCCATTACAGGTGAATTAATCATGACACTAACACTTAACATTTTACATTTTAAAATTATCAGTGGGTGAAAACACGTTTGAGACTATTATTTTTAATGAGATGTTTAATATAAGAAATGACTATAGCTGCTTGACGTTATAGGCAGTGAAGAACTTATGTTGCAGTATGTATATATGTACTATTTAGTGCAGTTTACAATTGTGTTTGGAGTTTTAAATTGTTGGATAACAGTTGTAATTTAATTTTAACATCAAAGTGCTAAGTTATTTTCAACTTTGATACAACTACATGCTTGTAAAAACATCTAGCCAATAACAATGTTACCATTATGTTCATGTGATTTAGTAAGGAGCCTATATAAAGGGCTTTTACTAGGAAATGGCTGTTTATATGATTTTATCTGATGAAGCTGAGTAAGCAGTACTCGACGAAAAGTGGATTTTAAAATTGAATGCTTGATAATAAATCAACATCTTTTTTAATTTTTACGGTTTCCTCATTGTGTTCTGGTTGTCAACAGAGAGCAGCTTGCTTAGGGTTTGTGTGTTTTTTCATCTAGTGGTTGTTTTCTTTTTACAAGTTTGTTCATGTTTTAGTGCTTGATACTTATTAGGTAGTATATTAGAGTATGAGCTAATAATAGCTGGCTATAGGGGCGGTGATGTGGGAATTCAGTCCAGTTTAGTAGTATAAAGGCAGAACAGTGATGAGCTCTAAAAGGGCAATTTGCCGCAAAGTGAGTTATTTTATTGTAGTATTGTTCCAGCTTCGTTTGTGGGAAGTTTGTAGGTTAGATAAGAGTGGGGAGTCATGCAGTAGGATAGGTAGTAGGTAGGATTTAGCTATGGTAGTTCTAGTTCTGTTTGTTAGGTAGGCAAGTGTCTTTGCCAGATGCCTGAAACCCAAGGCAGACAGATGAAGGCTATCTCTGGCAAAGCATTGTGGTCTGTCAATCATGTCCTCCCAGGCTGTCAGGTACTAGATCCCAGTGGAATGACACCAGAAATGAAGCCAATTGTTAAAGTCAATCATTTTCTGTGATGCTGGTTTGGCCTATTCCTCTACTATGGCCCACCTATCAGTTATCTTTGCTTGTCTGACTTTTTGAGGTGAAACAATTTCTTAAATGCGTTCTTAATATTAGACCTCCCAGGAATCGTGTCCCTCCTTCCTGGGATCTTAATTTTGTTTTGGGGAAGTAGACTCAGGCTACATTTGAGCCTGCTGCTTCAGCTTCCTTGCAACATTGTTCATGGAAGACCGTTCTTTTGTTAGCACTTACTTCTGCCAGATGGGTGTCTGATTTGCAGGCCCTTATGGCTTTTCCTCCTTTTTTGATTTTTCATGAGGGCAGAATGTCCTTGCGCACTAACCCCAAAGATAGTTAATGAGCTATCACTTAATCAGTCTGTTAATCTGCTTACTGTTTACCCCTCTCCACAAACTGACAGTGAGAGGGTGCTGTATACTTTGGACATGCACAGGCAACTTATATTTTATTTGGATATGACCAAGGCTATCAGAAAATTTGATCAGTTTATTTCTTTTCATGCTAGATCTTTGGGGTTGCTGTATCCAAGCAGACTATTTCTTCTTGGATTTCTAAGGTTATTTCCTTTTGTTACACTTTTCATGGCAAAGAGCCTTCCTTTTTCAATTAAGGCTCATTCTGCTAGAACTGCGGTTTCTTCTGGTACTTTTTTCAAAGGCTTAAATACTAATTCTATTCTTGAAGTGGCTACCTGGACTTCTTTGCATACCTTTACCAAGCACTACAAGTTGGATGCTAACTCTAGAGCTAGGGCTGGTTTTGCTAGTTCAGTTCTTCATGTTGTTTAGAGAATTCTTCTGCCCTTTCCCCTTTGCTAGTTCCCTCTTGAGCATTGGCACTCTCCCATATAGTTAAGAATATTACAGCAGTGAAGGTAAGGATGTAGTACAGTTGTGTAAAATGTTACCATAACAGTGGAGGTCCTTGTCTTCACTGCTGCAGTATTCACTCACCCCCTCCATCCCCCTAGTTCTTTACCTTTCTGGATGTACACATTACCTCTTGGGTTCCTCGGACTGGTGTTCCTCCTGGAGCAATCAGTTCTGTTTTTGGTAAGCCTGAATGTCACCTGTGTGCCCTACATTACGCAGTTTGTGTATGGTGACGTTTGGCATACCTTTACAATTCAGAAGTCTTTGGAAGCCTGGCCATATGTCGGGCTTCTGTGGCAGGGAATCTAATACAGTTAAGAATACTGCAGCAGTGAAGGCAAGGACATCTACCATTATGGTAAGATTTTACACAACTGTACTTTCTTAATTAAGTGTAAGTAATAAACCTTTCAATTTGAATATAATCTCCTTACCATATACTACACCAAATTAAAAAGGTATGAATGATGCAAAAAGTGTGTTATTTTCACATTTTATTTTGTTGGCAACAATGGTTTTCTTAATATTGTTTCACAATTGAAAATCATTGCTAGAACATCATGAAAGACTGAACCCACCATGCCTCACTAACTAAATTAAAGTATAGCCTGCTGCATTTGCATGCAAAATGCATCATAAATAGCACTGTAATTCCTAGAGAGACAGATTGTCATCTAGTTTTTGCAGATGGAACTCCTCACACTGAAAATAAGCATGTGATGATGTAGTAACAAAACCACAATGTAAATAAGAAGAAGCTCCTCTAAAGAGGTAAGTTGGCTATAATTACTCACAATGTTTTTCAGTATCATGCATATCATTGCACAATACCTACTATAGCAACATTTCATGGGTGTGGTTATAGAAAAACACAAAGTAAACAGGGAAACTGAAACAAATCAAACTGCACACTGTAATCTTCATGTTTTGCAAAATCACTTGCAACTTCATCAAGAGGAGGACAAAGAGTAATTAAATTAATAGTAAAAGAAAGATACTTCCAAACATGACCAATTCAGTTTAACAAACAAACAAGCAACCTAACAGTTAAATAATAAGTAGAAATAAGAGGAAGACCCAGCAAAATTGTCTTTTGTGCTGGCCCCTATGAAAGATTCATGGTCTGAGTTCTATGCCTGTACTCTTAAAAAGCTGGAGAAAACACTGAAAACAAAAATGAGCAGAGCACATACACGGCTTGAGGGAAATAAAAACTTTAATGGTGATTAGCACTCTCACATCCAAAGATACTTCAGATCATTTAAAATAATTCAACCAACATCATTTAATAAAGAATATATAAAATATAAAACAACCAATCAAAATATTCATCCAACAAATCAAAATGATCAATCAAAACACTCATAAAAAATACATCATGTCAAACGTTGCTTAAAAAGAACATCACTCCATTAAAGCAGATTGCATCATTAAAATAACCAATCTGATCTCTCAATCTGACACAATGCAGTCAACTTTGTAATCACTTTATAATGAAGTTTACCAATCAAATCACTTATACAATGTGCGTGATCTTAAATGTGGTTTCAGGGATATATGTTCATTTAAACCATATCCTCTTTCGGACTGTAGTGTAATGATCCTGTTCATTTCATTCACCTCTGTTCTGTTTTTGAAATCCCCCATGCATTTCACATCTGCATTGCCATAAAAGCAAATGTATGTCCTGGCCCACTATCTAGGACATGTCTAGCTGGGGCTTTTCTATAATCAGATCTCCTAATACTATCAAGTTGTTTGCTCACATGTTCCGTTAGTGTGCGATTGATCATGTCAGCATAGAAGGATGGACACAAGTTACTGTGTGCTAAGTACACTAAGTTGCATGTATTACAATCTGCATAAAAATCAAACACTTATTCCTTGCCAGTGCTAGGATGTACAGAGGAACCAGAGGTGTCTAAATAGGAACAAAAATTGCAGTTTACACACACACATGTACCTACAGGTTGTGCTGCTAATGTATCAGTGCTCTTAATATGTCCATAACAAAGCATCCATTTCAAATATTTTTTGTTCTTAAACAAAAATCTTGGTTCTGGATCCACAGTGTCTTTAAAATGATCATCTGATGTAAGAATAGACCAGTTTCTGTGAAATACCTCACAGATGGTACTAACATTGGAAGAAAATGGAATTGGAATGCCTACAGAATGTTTACCATAGTCCCTATCACTAGCAACAAAGGTGTCCAATCTATCTGAAAAATATAGTTTAGCAATATCCTCTCTATCAAAATTGTATAGATCTAGATGTTTATCTACATCTTGTCTCGAATAACCTCTATCCTGAAAATCATGTCTAAACCTATTGATAGCGTCTCTAATTTCTAAATCTCTATAGTTCAGTCTGGATAGCCTCATGCCCTGTCCACACATTATATTACTATAGATGTAAGAGGGATGCATGCTCCCTCTGTGTAGGATTGGTTATTTTAATGATACAATCTGCTTTAACTAAGTGATATCCTTTTTAAGCTAAATTTTGGATGACGTATTTTTTATGAGTGTTTGATTGGTCATTTTGATACCAATTTGTTGGATGAATATTTTGATTAGTTGTTTTACATTTTATATATTCTTTATGAAATTATGTTGGTTGAATTGCTTTAAATGATCTGA
>NC_056751.1:801391445-801423945 GCF_019279795.1 Protopterus annectens
TGCTGATAGAGCAGGTTTCATTTAAACCTGGAAAGTTATAAGCGTTCAGCTTAATTTGCCAGACAGTTCTAACTCTTCCAACTGTAGGGGTATAGGACCCCCCCTAATGTCCTGCGAAACCTGATCAATGACCATGTACTTAAATTTATGTTCTTTATTAGTTTGAATATGTTTAGCTAGGGCGTTGTCAATTTTGCCTTTGGCAATCGCATATTGATGTTCATAAACTCTGTCGCAGAGTCTACGCTCTGTTTTGCCAATATAAAATGTAAAACAACATTGACACCTAGCCAAATAAACCACTAATCTAGAATTACCATTAAACCTCAATTTTAGTTTGTAATGTGTACCATTAATAACAAAAAAGTTGGCAACCTCCACAAATTTGCAAAAGTTACAACTTTCACATTTACCCATACCTGTAATTCTAGGAGTGTTACGACGTTGTTGTTCTAACAAGTTCTTCAAGTTTCTACCTCTCCTAAAAGTAACTTTAGGAAAGTCACCCATTTTACTAAATAACATTGGGTTAGTTTTGAAAAGTTCCCAGTTTTTCTGAATAATCTTAATGCAAGAGTGACTATGCATGGTAAATGTGGTAATAAAGCTTAACTGGAAGTCCTTTGTGCCTACAGTCATCTGTTCGTTACAGCTGTCTATAGTCACTGTGTTTGACACATAAGCCCTTTCAGGCATTGATTCCCTAACACCTAAAATAGGTTTATAAGTGTGGTTAGATCTCTTAATTCTAACCTTATCAATTAAGGAATCTAAAGGGGCCTCAGGATAACCACATTGTAAAAACATGCTGCTAACTAGAACGGAACTGCTTGAGCAGACTGCTGTTTTTTTGAATACTGTAACCCCCTGACATAATTTGCAACAGAGCTCATTTGCGGTAGTTATAGATTGCTGATTGGTCCTGTACCGATTCCTTTAAACTGCTTCCCTGCTGAATGCATATACTTTTGCTATGACACTTTTTGCCAAATCAACCATACCTCTTTTTATCTATGCTCTTGTTGAGCGCCATTCCCTATAACTACAGCGCACCATTTTTAAAGGCTGAAATACATTCTAACAACCTAATTTCAGTCTGCTGGCATCTGTTTTTTGACCCTCAAAAAGCCCTCCCACCCCTCCCATCACCCACCTAATCTCAATCAAACCTACTCACGCTATATCTCAGACTACAATACACTTTTTCAACCTAATAACAATAGGTACTCTACTTTCAACTTTCTCCTATCTTACCTACCTTCCTATCCCTCCTACACTTTGCATTGACATTATACATCAAACTTCAAACATACTATTCCACCATCTTTCTCCTCTATAGCCCATGAGCTCTACTCTTCAAACACAATCCTCCTATATAAATTTACAGTTCTACCCATCCTACCCTGTCCTGTTCTCACTCTCCCTCCACATCTATCTAAATACACCATACATCATCACCCATATTCATCCTCCATAACAAACTGCATTAAGCTCATGCTGGACAGACCCTCTCTCTCTCTCTCTCTCTCTCTCTCTCTCTCCAGGGATATCCACCCCAACCCTGGCCCTACCAACATCACACCCAACTCCCATCTCCATATACCACATTCCCCCACCCCCAAGAGCTTTTGTTTTATTACAATCAATGTCCAAAGCCTCAGAAATAAAACTCCCATCCATAAACAACCTGACATTGTTGCCATCACAGAGACCTAGCTTAAACCTAATATAAAAAACAATGAAATTCTTCCACCAGGTTGCCAAATGCTATGCTCTGACAGACCCAACAAAAAAGGTGGCAGAGTAGCTATACAGCACTCCTCCAACACTGTTACTCCCTACATTAATCCCATTCCTAAATCCACTAACTCTGAACTTTCTATTGCTCTCCTCAAACTCAACAAACACAAAGCCATATGCATAGCCTCCCTCTATATTCCCCCAGGCAACAACATCCCTATACTTGAAGATATACTCTCCTGGTTTTCAACTAACATAGAAAACAAAACATTTATTTTAGGTGAGGTAAACATAAACTGGACCACGATTAACTCTGAATCCCCTTCTCTAAACATCAGCCTCTACAACTACACCCAATTAATAAACACTCCTACCAGACCAAACAGAAGTGGAACCAGTGGTACCATCATTGACTGGATCTTACTGTCTCATCCAAACCTTATTTCAGATACTGGCACCCTTCCTGACTCTCTCAGTGACCACCTGCCTGCATTTGCTAACCGTCACTCCTCTCCCCCTCAAAAGCAACACCACTATAAACAATCTGGGACCCTCTCTAATTTTAACCCACAAATATTCATTGACTGCCTAAAAGTAACAGATTGGTCACCCTTAAAATGTTGCATCTTGATAATATCATTGATTACTTTAATAAAACCTTCCTGAACCTTCTTAACAATCTTGCTCCACTAAAAACAAAGAGTTAACGCTTCATCCTCCCCTTGGTTAACTAAAGAAACCAAACAAATCATGCACCTAAGAGATAAAAAGTGGACACTTTACCAAAAAAAAAAAAAAAAATTACCCTATGTCCTAAGTGAAGTTAAGCAACTCCGTAACACTGTAAAAAAGCTAATAATCAGGGACTGTAAATCATACTACAGCAAGCTTTAATCATAACACTTATCCAACCCTAGAAAATTCTGGGACTCTATCTCCTCCCTTCTCCACCCAGGCAATAAAAATAATCCATCCCCAAACCTAAACTATACTGATCTAGAAAATGCCTCTCTTTTCAATACCTTCTTCGGGTCTATATTACATTATCGAAGTTTCGTAACTTAAAATCTTACATGGTTGATACCACATAATCGAAGTCTTGAAACATTGAAGATGTAATAAAACACAACAGCCTACAGAAACAAACCATTTAAATGCTCTAAGCAGGGGGGCAAGCCCTCCCTGCATCCGCCACAGCCCCCGCTACTTAAATAAATCAACTCTGAGATCGCACTACAGTGCAGAAAGGGGAAATCTTCCCTTTCCACACTCTACGGAGATCTCCATTAAAAGATTCCAAGTTTCAAAATTTCAATCATATGGTGTTGTCAACCACATCAGATTCTAAGTTTTGAAACTTTGATCTTCTGATATAGACCCCCCCCCCCCTTCTTCATAGAATCCATAGCTAAACTCATTACCAGATTCTCTCACTACTCTCAATCTCCTCCTCCCCCAACCAATCCTCCTACATCTCCACCCAATCTGTCTACCCCTACTCCTACTTTTAATGTCACTCCTGTTTCTACAAACAAAATAAAAAGCTCCTCCTTCAACTCAAACCATGATCTCCTGCCCCAGATAACTTACCTGCAACTTTCCTCAGACTATCTGCAGACAGCATTATCTATCCCATTGCTAGCATAATAAGCAGATCTATACAAGAATCCTATGTCCCCTCTCTCTGGAGACATGCTTTTATCATTCCACTCCATAAAGGAGGCAAAAACACTGACACTTCTAATTTTCGGCCCATAGCCATGCTTTCACCACTATCAAAAATCATGCATTCAATCCCAAATGATGTCCTGTCTGACCCAAAACAACCTAATAACCCCAACACAACATGGTTTCCATCCCCGGCATAGTTCCATCACTGCCCTCATCTCCTTTCTAGATTCTATTAACCTTGCTCGCTACTCTGGAAAAATTGTTTCTACTCTGTTTCTTGACCACTCCAAGCCTTTGATACCATTTCCCACCCCTTACTATTATCCCAACTCTTTTCTCTCAACCTCTCCCCTCCTACTATCACCTGGTTCACTAGCTACCTCTCTGAAAGCAGCAAGCTGTTAAATGGAAAAACTAATTCTCTTCCTTTCTACACACCCCCCTACTGGTGTTCCCCAGGGTTCTGTCCTCTGTGCCCTCTTCTTTAACATTTTCATTAATAACTGCCACCAGTCTCTCTCTGATACCACACTAATTCAATATGCTGATGATTCGACTATCATTTGTTCAGCAGACACCCCCTCTGACTTTCTTCGCAAGACTCAGTTAGCCTTCTCTAATAACGAATCATGGACGCATAGTAATCATCTCGCCATAAATGCCAATAAAACAAAGTTAATGATCTTCTCCCCAAAAACACCACTATAGACAAAAACTCTTTTACAGTAACTGCTCAAAATAACAGCCCCATAGAAATAGTGTCACATACTACTTGGTGTCATAATTGATGAAAATCTAAAATTTTACATCCATATCCAAACTAACATAAAAAAATCACCAAAAGCTAGGTCTTCAGTACAGACACAATCAGTACCGTACCCCCTCCCCCAGACACACCCTTACCTCTACTTACCTTCTGCCCTGTCTTATATATGGCATCCCCCTATACACTAATCTTCAGCTTGGCTTACAGGCCAAGCTGGAAGCCTGTTACAATAAAATCTCCAAATTTGCCACCAACTCCAGAAACCCATTTCATCACTGTCTGTCTCTCTCCATTCTCCGCAATGGCTCGAACTTCCTAACTACCTCAAACTCCTTAAACTTACTACTGCTTACAAGTTCATATTCAAACCCTCTAGTTGTCCCTCTCTGTCCACCTCTTTAACCCCCTACATTCCCAACTGCTCACTTAGATCAGAAAACCACAATCTTCTAAACATATATAAACCTCATTGACCTCCTGGCCACCTACTATTATCCTGCTCCTTAGCTAAACTCTGGAATTCTCTTCCTGTCCCTTTAAAATATTCAAAGCCACTCATACTTTAAAACTCTTCTTCAATCACACAATTTCTCAAAGTGGGAATGTTCCTGTTCCCCTACCACATAACTCCTTAATACCATTTCATAAGCACTACAAACTTTAACCAGCTACCACAGTGCTGTCTTATCCTATGCATCTATCACAATAGTGGTGCTCCTTGCATTACAAGACAGTAGTTATTATCATGTAAGGAGGCATTCTAGACATTTGAACTCCTCCTAGAACCCACTCCTTTCTCCAATATAAACCATCCTTTACCTCTCCTTTTCTCTCTGTCTTCAGGTTTCTAAAAAACAAAAAAAGTTTTATCTTACATAAACCTGTAGTGCCTTAACTTTGTAAATATTACTTAGACTATATGAATCTCATTTATACTTTGTAAATAATTACCTAGACTTAGAAATGATGTTTTTTCTTTAACAAATTGCTTATTATCTTTTGCATGGTCTCTTTGTTCTACTACTTTATAACGTTTGTCAATATACTTTTCTCCCAGGGCCTTCACTGAAAACAGGCTCTTCCAGGCCCAATGGACTATCGCAGTCATCAAATGAGAATGTTCATCAGATCTATGAATCTATGGTTCTTTAATATCCACTTGTGCCTAGAAAGGGAGGACAGAGAACAATACAGATAATGAGGGAATTTCTGCTGTTGTATAAAAAATAGAGCCCCTGTTAAAGAGTTCCACTAAGGATGTCATACATAATTTATAAATAAAACTCTACAAAATCATAAGCAAATTCCAACATATATTCACTGAAGATAATACACTGGGAAATATTTTCAAGTACTCACACTATGGCACAAAACAAAACAATCATTCAAGATGTAAAACATACCAGATGATTTGCATTGTCCATCATAACAACTTCACGCAAGTACAGTGTTCCTTTACATTCACTTCCTAGAAGGTGAGTTATGTAATTAATTGCAGAAAATGTCCAGAGTCTGATTATATAGGGAACACAGTTTAGTCTCCCAGAACTTGGATTAATGCCTACAGAGACACAGTTATATGTAAAAATGCCCAACAGGCATGCGGCAGTCAGATGATTCAGTATCAGAATGGTCAATTATCATTCTTAAAGGGCATTTCATTATATCTTTAGAAAGAAAGATAATGAATATTATTCTAATTCTGATGTTCAGTCTGATGGTTAGTAGTATGAATTTAGATCTTGGCTTCATGAAACACTATAGCACTTAAGGGCTTTAAGCTTTGAATGACTAACAGATGGATGAGGGCAACAAATGTTTATTTTGGTAATGCATTGATTTTACCCTAAATCAGAAATATTCTTTCATAGAGTTAACAGCATCTGAAAGATTATTTGGGTTTGTATAATGCTGACATCCATGTTTTTTTTCATAGATATGGAGTATTTTGATTTAGTCTCCAATGATAATCAACATACAATGTGTTTGAGACATGGATTTTAAGAGATTCATCTTCAGTGTGAACCTCAAGGTGTTAATCTTGGCATTCATGTTAAGAACACAATAGGGGTAATAATCAGTGAGACTGGATCATAATTCTTTGCAGTGCACAGAGCTTTAGCAGATCCATGTTCTACCAATTACATAATAATGTGTGGGGGTGTAAGGTGTTTTACTGTATTTCAAAGCTAATGAAGCCATTTAGCAGTCTCAAAAGACCACTGCCAGAAACAAAGCGTATTACTGAAAAATGAATTACTTTAAACTTATTGTTCTGCCATACATTTTTAAGTGTGAAGAATCTAACCACTTTTAAAGCTGCTTTAAAGTTGCTTTAGCTTCTGCAGCCATTCTTTGCCAGACAGCACTGTCAGATGTCAATCCCCAGTACAAGACAGTCCTTATGGGTACTTAACAAAAGCTTGTTAGGCACCTTATGATGACCGAAACATGTTTAATAAGCTTGTCTTTTTCCAATTTTCGGAGCACAATAGTGGTGCTCCTTGCATTACAAGACAGTAGTTATTATCATGTAAGGAGGCATTCTAGTTTAAATACTAGTAACCATAAGCTTAACAGTCAGACACTTTTAATCTTCTGAAAATCTTAACAGTATAACAAAACACTGTCCAGTACCACTGCCTATCATAGTTGTCTGTCATAACTTTAGACTGACATTTCAACACATGCTTCTCTCTCTCTCTCTCTCTGTCTCTCTCTCTCTGTCTCTGTCTCTCTCTCTGTCTCTCTCTCTCTCTCTCTCTCTCTGTCTCTCTCTCTGTCTCTCTCTCTCTCACTCTCTCTCTCTCTCTGTCTCTCTCTCTCTCTCTCTGTGTCTCTGTCTCTCTCTCTCTCTGTCTCTTTCTCTCTCTCTGTCTCTCTCTCTCTCTTTCATTTTGTTCAGCTAAACCATAGCATGTAAGTGTATGCTCAAAATCTATACATTCTTAGCCAGTATCCTATGTTCTTGGCAGTCCCTGTATTTTTGTAATACATCACATCACTTTGACTAGGACATTGCTGAAAACATCACATTTTCTTTAAACTAAAATATGTATCTCACAAGCATGTTATGAGAAGCTAGCAGATTAGAACTTGTTGTTTCCTTCTCTAGATTCCCTTCCTGCACATCTCTTTTTATTGAATGGTTAGTCTCTCTACCAAATGAGCACTGATTCTGTTGTAACAAGCCAGGAGAAACTTTACTTTTATGGCAAGCCATAACTTGGTATTCTATACACCTGCAGAAGGACCTAAATCTACACCCAACAAATAAACAAGACTCACTAGAAGTATATGCTCCTAATGCAATATATTTCCAGATTATGAAATATGTTACAACTACAGGTGAAACAAAGTACTAGTTTGGCTACCTTTAAGACTAATCTTGATGATGAGATGGGCTGACACATATTTATACCAGGGCTATCATGTGCGGCCTGCTCACTTTGAAAGGTAAGCACTATTAATTGCTTGAAAAGGATATCAAGAGCTTTTGGGTTCATAGGTTCATAGTTGTACACTAGGCTAATGACCATTCAGCCTTTAAAAGCCAAGCATCCCAATTGTATCTCACATGTTAATATGCCTTCGAGGTTATTTGTAAGTGGTTTATGTGAACTAGGGCAAGATTTACAGGCTGCCTCTGTCCATAAGACATATAGGTGCTAGTCCCAGACTGTACTTGTGATTTTTCATACACTGGTCCAGGTTTCTCTTGATTAGGGTTAGGGAAGTGCTCTGCACCCCAAAGATCGGAAGCTTATTCCAGAAAAGGGGAATTCTCTGAGACACATACCTGTCCCTCCAACATGCCCTATTTATGTCACAAGCAAAGTTTGATTCCCTGGATAGCATAATTCTGAAGCTATTCATTTTGCTGATATGAAAAAGGTCCATCAAAGTGGGATCCAAGGATGCCTCATATGTCAGGCATAGATCACCTCTCAACAGTCTGTGGGAAACAGAGTATACAGATATGGTTTTGAAATGATCTGCATTAGACATGCTGCTTATACCCTGTATTCTTTCTGTGAGCACCTGTGGACATTCTAGTTATTGCATGTGCCTGGTCAGGTTCATACTGAAGGGGGTGTTGTACTGAATAAATGGATTGATGAGGGCCAAATACTATGAAATAATGACTTCCTTTGTTTTAGATGCCATGTCCTTGTTTATAAGTTGAGCAACATAGAATAATTTCCTTATTAATTTTAACACATGATGGTCAAAAGCCAGATTAATATATCCATGCTTGCCCAAATCCTGAATGAGGTATCGTATCAAATGCTTTAACCAGGCCAATGTGGACAGTATGTACAATTTCCCCCTCATCCATTGCCTTAATGACCTTCTCAATGAAGTCCACCAGTCTGAGTAGTTATCATCCACCCTTGACAAAAGTAACTGGCTGAATCCAATGTTTGAAGGTTTTCTATGTCATTAGTAATCATTTCTGTAAAAATCCCTTCTATTGCTTTGCATAATAGATCAGTCAGATTTATGGGTCTGTTGTTCCAGGGGTCTGTTGATGAACTGTCCTTGTGTACAAGCATGACCATTGCACTTTTCCCTTTAAGCAGCTCAAAGCTAGCCTGAAGGTTACAATTTAGCAGTGGTCTTAAATGGTCATGTTCCAGCTTATTTACAAGACATCCTGGGAAGGTATCGGGGCCCATCGATGTAGTGCTTTTGACCTTAGAAAGTGTATCTATGACCTGGTTCCTACTGATAGTTGGGGGGGTTGTTTGATGGTATTTTCTTGGGAGTGGTGGGAAGGGGGTGTAAAATTAGAGCTGAATTTGTCAGCTAGCAGATTCCATATACCTTCTAGCTCTGTGCCTTTCAAGTCTTGGACCTAGATAATGACAGGCTTATGGTTGTCCTTTGCCTGTGAGGCTTTACCTTGAAGTTGGCTTTAGTAGACTTAATTTTCCCTCTTAATTGTTTTTTTTTTGTTTTGTTTTTAGACTGATGAGTGTTTTATCATTGTGGGTATAGCACTTTTTAAACCTGGCTATGACATTTTCTTTTGGAGTGCAACCTGTTTATGTTTGGATTCCACTAGGGGGTTTGTTCTTTGAGTAAGTTCTGGGCTTAGTTTTTGAAGCCACATCTCTCTGTGTGCATTTATTGACATGATTATACATGGTTTATCTGAACAATTCTGCATCAGCAGCTGTGTTCTCAGAGTTTGGACAGACATGAAATTTTGACAAGTTATCACTTAGTAGTAGGAAGTTTGCCTTAGAATAATTCCTAAATGTTATGGGGTTAGACACGGTCACAGAACTGAATTTTATTATGAAGGAGATAATTCTGTTACCTGACCTTATCAGAAAGGACACTACACTAGGGGCTACAGCAATCTCCAATGTTTGTGAGTACCAGGTCAAGCATGAGTGCACCTCTAGTGAGCATATGCACTATCTGGTCAAAGGTGTTTGTGCTTACAAAGTCTAGGAACCTCTGGGCCTGTAAGTTTGGGGTCATGTAAGTATCCTAGTTTATAGGGGGGTAGTTGAATTTGCCCATGAATATGGTATTGAGTTGAATGGTGAGAACCTCCCACAAGTCCAAGTACGAGTTATGGGTTACTTGGATCATAGATGGTGACCTATAGCTTGCAAGGATATGATATAGGGCTTTGCCTGTGGAAATATGGACATGGAGAAACTCAAGCACTTCATCTTGTTTCATTAGTATTTAGGTGAGTTTATTGTTGATATAGATTAAGACACTTTCACCTTTGGTCCCTGCCTGTGCAGTAGCTGGCCTAAATATGTGGAAGGTATTGTAAGCCTGTACTGCTAGGATACTCTCCATGGATTTAAACAATGTCTCAGTAATTACACAAATGTCCACATTCTCCAAGGTGAGGAGAGAGTGGAGTTTCTTGTTCAGGCTTCTGACATTGAGCAGTGACACCTTTAGTTTCCCATGGTCTGATGTTGTTATGCTGGAAGGTTTGGTAGTTTGGCATTGCCTGAAAAAGGCACTGTAAGGGAGGACAGTGTTTTAGCCGTAATTCAAAAGCCTAGAGGGGAGAGGTGCCGACCATCCATGGCAAAGCAATGTCCTCTTTTGACCATGCTTTCCTGTGCTGACAAATATTGCTTTCTCTTGGACTGACACCAGAAACTAAACCAATCATTAATGTCATTAAAGTCCGTCCTCTTTTCTTCATATTGTGGCAGCTACTTTGTATTGTAGTCATACTGGTACTTTAGATCTAATGATCTGAGTGTTTGGGTGATTTGGTGTATCCCTACCCCTGATAGACAAGTGACTGTGATTTTTTCAGTATTCAGCTTGGTTTTGGGATATCTGTATGTCTGACTGTGAAGTCTTCTATGATTAAAATATTGGGTAGTGTGTTGACTTGGCTTATGGACTTTGTAATTCTTGTGCTTTAGGGATTGCTGAGGATTATTTTTGTAGGATGAATGTCTAGGAGGTCATTGGGATTAAGGAGCATTGTTTTTTTAAGTGCCACAGCATTTGTTGGTCTATGTGTTGGATCAGTAGTATCTGTCGAGTGTGTAAAGATTATTTTACTGACAACCTGATTGTTATTTTGAATACTTTTATGTGAGAGTCTTGCCTCCAATAACATTGTGCATTTAAATCTACACATACTGTATCTGTTTCTCTAAGCATTAGTTAATTGTCAGTGAACATGAGACAATTCCTACATTGTCTCAGGATGCCCATATCTACCCAGCTGCTGACAGAGAAGATGGAAAAGTGTCCATCCATGATGCTAGGTCCTTTTGTGTGAACTTCAATTGGGTGAAACAGCAGGTTAACTTGGGCGCTGTGATGGTAGAAATGACAACTAGGCTAGGTATGACTGACGTATGCTGCAGTGTTCTTCAATACACAATCAAGTTGTTCTTTGCACAACTAAGTACTGGCTAAAGTTACAGGGCAAGCTTTATAGATTTCTAAGTTGCTTAATTTTATAGAAGGCACTGCTAAATAGCACTGTGTGACATGCAGCAGAATTTTTAGACTTAAAGAAAAGTAACTAAACCAACTAAAAAGTCCTCTGGCCAATAAAAAGATCTCACTTTAAGCCTCCCTGTGTGTTTTCCAACTTAGACAGAATAAGCTACCTTCCTTACTGCCACTAAGATTGCAGCCCCAGTCTTTTTAATGCAAAAACACACTTGAATTCGCCAAAAGTGAAAAGGTATCAGAAACTAATTAAATAAGTAGCTACAACAAGTAATTACAAAGTTATGTTAAGGCAGACAAGCCAGCAATGTGGAACACACACATTAAAGCAATTTCAAAGCAGAATAACAGCAGTTAGACCAATGAATAATTTGAAAATAAAGCAGCAGTCTTTAGAAATACCTTAGAAAAGTGCAATTTCAGTTTATGGCATTTGACTTAGCCTGCCTGGCACCAGATGCAAACCAAATACTTTGAAAACACTGGAGTGGATACCAAGCATTTGTGCTCTGTGGAAATGAGCCAAGAGACAAACAAAGACACATTTATAGGTGCAAAGTAAAGTAACAAACCAAGTAAAAAGCCCTCCAGCTGATGAAACAATCTCATTTTAAGCGTCCTTGTTTGCCTACTAAATTGGACAGATCAGGCTACCTTTCTACTGTCACAAGAATTGTAGTCTGTGTCATCCTAAGTTTATCTGCCTAACGATATATACAGCTAGAGATCTTATGGTTTCCATGGTCACTTGACTAGTATGGTCCCATATTCCCATCTTCTTGCTCATACACACACAGTCACATACACACAGTGTGCATGTCTCTGATATATAGTTGTCATGCTAAGCATACAAGGAATACACTAGCATTTTAGTGTCTTTTTAAACCAAAAATAAAGAAATTATGCTGCCCTGTTGCTAGGTATAAGTAGATATTCATGTACTTTATCTAATATCAATAAGTTAATAAATCTGAACAAAGAACTCCTATTAGTCCAAAATCTCAAGTAATTGCACAACCTTTGTAAGCAATTGCATACCACCATGCTACATTGCAACCCCATTTGCCACCCGATGAATTTTTTTTTTAATGAATGTAATACCCCTCTTAAATCTGCCTTCTTTTTTTAATTCCATTTAATAAAATGTTGCCATCACACCAATTAACCATTATAAACAATAAAACACAAACCACCATCATGGCCGGTAACAGCACAACCCCAAATACACTACCAACAACAAACCAAGCCATGTTTTGCAATATCATTTTTTCAGTAATCTAAGTATAATCTTGTACACCAGAACTTCTTACATACATTAACTACAGTGTCACCATTATGCTATTATTAACTCCCCAAGCGATGTTGACATTCTACAGAAAGGCCTCACTGAGACCAATGACTGGTGTCAGAATCATGGCCTTAAGCTCAATGCCAAAAAATGTGTCATCATCCCCTTTGGGAAAAACCCAGTTCCCATGAATTACCACATCGATGGTAGTCCACTGAACACAGAAGGCATTATAAGAGATCTGGGAACACAGGTTGACAAAAAAAAAAAAAAAACACTCTTTTGATCACCACATTGCCACTGTGGTCAGAAAGTCCTTCTATGTGGCACATCTCATTACTAAGGGATTTGCATCCAAGAAGAAAGAGGTCATTGTCTCCCTCGACTCTTCCCTCATTAGGCCAATCATTGAGTATAATGCCCCATTTGGCATGTACCTCACTAGACACCTGCAACAACTGGAGAGGCCACAAAAGTACCTCACAAAGAGGATCCTAGGCCTTAAACACTTGTCCTGTATGGACAGACTCAAAAAACTCCAACTATTATCTGTCTCATATAAAGGTGATCTCTGCTTGACTTACAAAGCCATGTCTGACCCAGATCTGTTAGAAATGCTACATCTAAAGAAATCCCAATCCCTCCACACCACATGCTCCAGAGACCTCAACCTCATCACCAAAAATCAACAGAATATGCTGGAGGGACAAGTTCATAACCCAGAGACTGCCCATGCTATGGAATAGACTTCCCATACATGTCAAGCAGAGCACCTCACTGGCCCTCTTCAAGAGAAATCTTAATGATTGGATGGGAAATAGAAAATTCACCCTGGGGATCACTCCAGTGGCCCTACTTGACAGAAGCACCGGGAACTAGGGTCGGGTGGCATGATGCCAGGGTAATCCTATGGACTAGGCTTGTAAAGGCTCCAGGGCCATTAGCCTAGTACACACCTATGCACCTATGAACCTATACTTTTACAATCCTGCTTTTCTCAGTTACGTTACTATAATCTTGTATAACAGAACTACCAGTATATCATGGAACAAATTAATTACTTAACATGCTGTTGTTACCTGGCTGTAGTGTACTCACATGCCACATAGTAAAGTATACTTCCCAGCCACATTGTTACTGATGGGATGGTTCAGCATATACATATTAAACATATAATATTAACATAGATTAATTTTTGGATACTTTTAGCCTATGGGATGCAGAGTTTGGTCAAATGAAAGTTGCAGCTATTGTTGTTAGGGTATTCTAACAACAATTCTAGATGCAATTGGCATTCAATAAACTGACATACTACCTTAGTACTGATATCAAAACCACATTGTCCTAAACAGGGAAGTTGTGGAAAGAGTATAATAAAATAAGAACTCCACCTCTTCTAAAACCTCATGATCACTATAGTAAATCCAAAAATAGGATAAAGAACACCCCTCACCAACCAAGCAACTAAACTGCTCACCCTACTATTCAGCCATGACTAAAGGGCAATTTCAGGTGCACTCTCCAGTTCAGCTGGTGAACCTGGGTATCCTGAGACAATGTTACAACTGCCTCATGTGTACAGACAACCCTCTCCTCCTACCACAAAACATTAACATATGTGAGAGATGCAATTATATAGCAAAATTGGAGACTAAGCTCTCTCCACCCAAGACTGGAACAGGCAGTCATGAGGAGAAGGTTAACACTTGCACCACACCTCCAGCCTCACATAGACATACTAAACCAGCACTGGCAAAAAATACACATAAATACACTAAATCATACTCGGAGGCTCTAAAAACCTGAAAAAGCATCAGAGACCTCCAAAGCAGACACCCAAAAAACCTGCATCTCCCATCACAAAACAGACAACACATAAAACACAAAATCAGTATGCCGCACAACCACAGCCCTTAAGGTGAAATAACATACCTAACACACTAGTAATAGGCGACTCTATAGTCAGGCCTACTGACGTCTCACTCACTAGGCTGGACAAGGAGAAGGTTACTGTTAGCTGCCTGTCGGGATCCAGAATCCGCCACATAACACAAGCACTCAGGTCACTCCAGAACAAGTACAAATATGACTCTGTCATTGTTCATGTTGGTGTGAATGACCTGAGACATACCTCCCTGGACTACATGAAAAGAGACATGGAAGAGCTCTCTGATCATGTAGCCCAGGCAGGTATAACCCTGACCCTGAGTAGCATCCTGCCCTCACCAAGAATGATACCACAGTATAAAGAAAAAATGATCAATTTTAACAATTGGCTAAGCTTCTGATGTCATTCAAAGGGGATCCAGTGTCTGTCAGCCTGGGACAACATGCTTGACAAGCCTCGTTGCTTCACAAGAGACGGCTTGCACCTGTCACCCCTAGGCTTTCGAATACTGGCCAAGGCTCTTGCTGCCCCACATAGTGCCTTTTTTGTGCAAGGCTCAAAAGTCAAGCCCACCTCTGTAAACAGCACAAATAAAAAATGAGGGTTATGCTACTCAACGCCAGGAGTTTAAATCTTAAAATGCATGCACTTAAGCACTCCTCAGTATGGAGAACGTCGACATCTGTGCAGTAACTGAAACCAAGTTCAAGGCTCCACAGAGCACCCCAGCACTACCAGGCTACAACTCATACCACACATTTTAGCCACAGAACATGGACCGAAACACAAATGGAGGGAGGTGTATCCATATTCATCAAGGATCCCTACACCTCCAGGTTAGTGGTGCAGCATGATACCTCCGAGATCATCCATGTGCAACTAACATCAGGCAAATCTGCAATGCAGATTGTGGCCTGCTACAGATCACCCTTCATGACCCAGGACCACCACTCCGCCTTTCTGAAGACACTGGAAAACATGAAGGTCCTACCGAACACACTGATATTGGGCAATTTCAATTACCTTACCGTTAACTGGGAAAACTACTCAAGTACAAACTCCCAGGTCCAGCGGTTCCTGGAATTTATCAACTCAAATGCCCTGGATCAGGTGGTAAACTCCCCTACCAGAGGTAAAAACATATTGGACCTGGTCATCACCAACATGGGCGACTGGTGTTCCACACCGGAGGTCAACCCATCACTGGTTAGATCACACCATAAACAAATCACTCTGGATGTCCACACCACACCACCACCTCCAACCAAGGAAACCACAGTGAAAAACTTTTCTATAGGAAACTTCACCTTACTTAAGACAGAGGTGGTAAGTTTCACAGCTCCCACGCTAAAGGATGACAGTGTCCAAGATGCAGGAACCTTTACAAGTGCACTCTATGAGCACCTACAAGGATGCATGGATCGTGCCATCCCTAGCAAAACCAAGACTCACTCCCCTAAGAGAAGGAAACCAGTCTGGTGGACCCCTGCCATAAACAGGCTATACAATAGAAGGAGGAAACTAGTTCAGATAAAAAATAAATCCCAAGAACGAAAGACATCCCTGATCAGTATCAGTAAGAAACTAAGGTCCCTCATAAAATCCTCCAAGGCTAATTTCGAAAGAAAAATAGCCAAAGATTCGAAAGATAACCACAAAACCTTCTTTAGCTATGTCAAGAATCTAAGTGGCAACTCACAGATATGCTCTGAGCTAGTGCAAAATAGCACAAAATATACTGAACCCACTGATATTGCCAACATCCTGGCAGATAGATTCAGTGCAAACTTCAACCCCCTCTCACCCCCAAAAGGGCCCACAACAATACCGGAAAAGTGTAGTGTCCCAGAAATCACAGATGCACAGGTGAAAACAGCCCTTTCAAAAGCCAAAAGCAAAGCATTAATGGGGCCAGATGGTGTCCCAGGCTGCGTCTTGCACGAACTACAGAATGAGCTAACCCCGCACCTAAACACACTGTTCAACCTTAGCCTCTCCACAGGCTAAGTGCCCATAGAATGGCACACAACAATGGTTATTCCGCTCCACAAAGGAGGGGCCACAACTGACCCTGGTAATTATCGCCCCATAAGCCTGACTAGCCTGGTCTGCAAGGTTATGGAGCGCATCATCATGGAACTCATTAACAAAGACATTGGGAACCTCCAAACACTTGACCCGACCCAGTTCGGCTTTGTTAAGGGCAGATCATGCCTAATAAACCTGGTTGACTTCTTCGAGACAGTCACCAAGGCCATAGATGAGGGGAAGGTAGTTCACACAGCCTACCTTGACCTTGCCAAGGCTTTTGACACCATTCCCCACTCAGGAATTATAGAAAAACTCACCAGCCTGAACATAAACCCCTATGTCATGAGATGGGTTGCCAACTGACTTACAGACAGAACTCACACGGTAAGAATAGCGGGCTCCAGGTCCGACTCTAAACCAGTCACAAGTGGTGTCCCACAAGGCTCGGTCCTGGGACCCCTACTGTTCGGCATATACTTCTCAGAAGTACAGGCAAACACAGGAGGACTATGGCTAGCCAAGTTCGCCGATGACTGCAAACTGGGAGCCATAATTGACTCTCCAGCTGACACGGACATTCTCCAAAAGGGCCTTACTGAGACGGACACCTGGTGTCAAAGTCATGGTCTCAAGCTAAATGCCAAAAAATGCATAGTCATCCTGTTTGGGAAAAACAAAACACCCATGAATTACCACATAGGTGGCAGCCCCCTTAATACAGAAGAGGTAATAAGAGATCTGGGGACCCAGGTAGATAGTAATCTCTCCTTTGACAATCATATTGCCAAAGTAGTTAGGAAATCCTTCTATGTAGCCCATCTAATTACGAAAGGGTTCGCATCTAGCAATAAAGAGGTTATAGTGCCCATCTACTCATCACTCATCAGACCCATCATACAGTACAATGCCCCATTTGGGATGTACCTCACAAGACACTTCCAACAGTTGGAAAGATCACAAAAGTACCTCACCAAGAGGATTACTGGCCTCAAACATATGTCCTATGCAGCCCGACTGGAAAAACTCCAGCTGCACTCAGTGGCATATTGCTTACTCAGAGGTGATCTCTGCCTGACTTACAAAGCCATGTCCAACTCAGAATTGATGGACATGCTCCACCTAAAGAAATCCAAGTCACTGTGAACCACTTGATCTAGTGAGCTAAACCTCACCACAACAATAAATAGAATATGCTGGAGGGATAGATTCCTGTCACAGAGACTCCCCATGCTTTGGAACAAAATTCCTAACTACATTAGGCAGAGCCTCTCACTAACATTCTTCAAGAGAAACCTTGACGAGTAGATGGGTAACAGAAAATACACCCCTGGGATCACTTCATTGGCTCTTCTTGACAAAGGCTCAGTTAATTAATCAATGGGGTGGCGAAAGCCGACACACAATGGCTAGGCTTATAAATGCCCTTGGGCAGATAGCCTAGTACCTATCTATGAACCTATTATTAGAAGTATTTTCAAAGGCATTAAACAACATACTGTAATAATCCTTAACAGTTCTGGCAGGGAGTCAATCATCTTCTCTGCCCTGGTAAAACTGTGTTATGGTGTCACCAAATCCTTGCATGTGATTATCTTGATTTGAAATCTTAAGTACTTTTCCATATCCTTGAACAGCATCCTCCCTAAATCATCTGCTGTACCCTAAAAATATAGTAATCACCTTCCTTACTAAGTTCAAATCCTACAATGGATATTGAGCCTTTGTCCACTAAAGTAATTTGGAACTTCTGCAGAAACGTAAGCCATGGTCCCTGGAATACCCATATCTGGTATGGCTCATACTACAGCAGCCTACTACAGCTCTGTCCAGCATGATTCTGCCACCATTCACTATCCACTAACCATTTAAAATTGCTGGGCTTTTGTTTCACTGGCATCCAAATGAATCATGGGAAGTCATCCAGCAGAAAGCTGTGGTGCCTTATGTAAGGATAATATAGGCTGTTTATTTATTAATTCATTCATTCATTCATTCATGGGTAAATAAATTTCTCTTTTCTTTAAACATAAAATATTTAAAGAAAATAAATATTTATTTGCACATAAACACATAAATAAATAAAACATCGATAACTAATCAGCATTGTTGGCCCATATTGCACATATGCAAGTCACAGGCACCTCAAGTACACAGAAGTAAATCACTGTTCAATTTAATATTTTTTAAATTAAGAGTATATAAAAATACTGTTTTCTGCAGCAGTTGTTAATGTTCAGTGCATTGGCTAAATAACATGAGTTAACAGTGCTGAATATAACAAAACTTTTCTTTCGTTACAGATACTGTGTGGCTGGTCATGGGCACCCCTGGAGCTGTAGATCCAGTGCAGCTGCCTGACTTGTCCTTATTATAATCCAGCAATAACTGTAGAATTTAAAGAAAGGTCTGATGTTGCACAAGAATGAAGAAAATTATAACCTGAAGGAGGAGGAATAAAATGACAACTTTCTCCAAGTCTTTTGGGTTTCTGATACCATGACAAGAATGGACCCCTTTCTTAAGCCAGGGTATGTTTAAAGTTCATGAAATTAGTATTGTTTCAGTCTTCCATGTTAGCCAAAAGTGTTCTTCTCAGCATCCTCAATATGCCCAGAACTGTCTCCTGCAGTTCATAAAGAGTTACATCATATCTAAATATAACTATAAGTTCTTTTTTTATGAGACTTATTGCTCCTACTACTATTGGAACTGTCTTGAATATCTTTTCTTTTCCACATTCCCCTTGTTTTTACCTGAAAAGACTGATATTTTATGACGTTATGTCTTTCTTTGCCTAAGACACTGTAATCACTGGGTGTAGCAATTTCAATGATCAATTCTACTTTTGTCTTCTTTTCATGGACTACTATACCTGGTTTCCTCACTTCTGTTTTCTGAACTGTTGGTAATGAGTGATCCCATGTGATATAAACTTTGTCATTCTCTGTATTACCATGTGGCTCATGTTTCCAATGCTTCTCAGCTACTTCAATATTGTAATGTCTGTGCAATCCCTGATGCAACACGTCATGTTATTATGCCTTTCAGTATACAGGCCCTCTGCCATTAGTGTATCACACCCAGCAGCAAGATGTGCGACTGTTTCTAGTTCCACTCTACAGAACTTGCATTTGTCAATTTCTTCCATGTTCAGTAGACTTTGTAAACAAGCATGTGCATAATCCTGTCTCATGAGCTGCCAGTATTAACCTTTTATCTTGTGGTTTAAATTCACGTCTCCTTAACCATTCTTGTGAAAAATTCTGACAACATGAGGTTCTTCCAGGAGTTTTCTGCACTTACCAAAATATTTAGGCCATTTCCACATTTCTTGCCTTCTCATCTGATTCTGCTCCTTATAGTCTTTATTTTGTTTTGTTTTTTTTCAAAACAAGTTTATTGTTTTAACATATAAGAGAAATATCATAACAATTTTATACAAATAATTAAAAATAGGTATTATTATAATAGTCAACAAAACAACTAAAGTATTTACAAAGACATCCACTACAATCAGATCAATTAATTAAACTAAAATACTGTGCTATTGAAATTAGATTTTTTTTAACAAATTTTGTAAATTATCCCATACAATAAAATGTGATGTTTTTCTAGTTGTTCTCATTCTAATTGTGTTTATTTCCATATGACACATTATATTCATAACATTTTTAAATTCATTGAACGAAGGAGGTGTATCTGAAATCCAATTTCTAGTTATTATTTTCCTAGCCACTGCTAGGATAGACCATAACAAGGGAAGCTTAATCTTTTTAACACATTGAGGTACAGGTGTGTTGAATAATATAAGAGACTTAGAAATAATGAAATTATCTGTAAAAAGAGCCTGCAAAAATTCATTAATTGACTTCCAGTATTCTTTCAACTTCATACAGTCATAAAACATATGAGCCCAGTCAGCATTAATTTCTACATTACATCTCTTACATAGATTATCTTTATTATTAATTTTATTTTATTTTGTTTTTTGACACATTCAGTTACTCCCTGATTTTTCACTACTTCTGGTTTGATCTCCATTTCCAGAGGACACCGATATGCTTCTGCTAGACTAAGCAGGGAAGTCATCTTTGACTTCTCCTTATGTTTTAAAACTTTCACTATGTTTTGATGTGGTGAGTTCAGCAGATATGTATGCAGTCCCATGAGTGCAGATGTACACATGCAATCAGTTTTGAGGAGGGCCATGCCTCCTTCAGAACAAGAGATATATAATATTGGTATACACTGATTTTTATAGATCATATGATAAGTGTAAAGTATTTTTCTTGTTTTTCTGTCCAACTGATCCAGTGCCTTTCTGGGCTAGTCAATCATACCAAAACTGTAAGTTAAAACAGGAAGAGCAAATTGATTTGTAGCTTGGACTTTGTTTCTAGATGTCAGAGCTGTTTTCAATATTAGTTTTAGTCTTCTAAAGTATTCCTTAATAAGTTTTACTCACATTTGTTCATATTTTATTGCTTACCCTTCATCATTTCTCAAATATTTATATAGTCCTTCCTCCTCAAGTTTCTTTGCATTTTATTCCTGACTCAGATTGATATTTTCTTGGTGCTACAGGTTTCCTGCTTTAAATGCTGTTTTTGCACATTTACCAAGACCAAATGACATTCTTCAGTCATCTGAGAAAGTTTTAATCACTTATAGCTGTACTTTCAACTCATCTGATGAGATATACAGTTTTAAATCATCCACAAAAAGATGATGAGAAGCTTTTTTTAATATGTTTTATTCATTTTACTTAATTCACATGTTCAAAAACAAAATATAACAGTGAAGTTCAAATTTTATACACATACGTCATGTTCAAAAATTGTTGAGTACATACATTATTTGATAGTTCACTGTAAGCTTTACAGATAGTGTGACAATAAGTTTTAGTATAAAAGATATACATAATAAGAAAGAAAGAAAACATAAGACAACACTACCAAACTATATACATTATTTACATATGGTGTCACAGAAATAAAGCTATAAATTACAAAATTCAAATAACCTAAAGAATTGAGATTCAGCTTGGCAATGTTTACAATAATTGCAGCAGACCTATATAAATGTGAGAAGTATTTTTTGTGGATGTTTTCTGGGAGTCACATTATAACAAAGACCTAATCTGTTAAGTAGACAGCTTAATGGGCTAATGGCAAGACAAAATAACAGCAGTGACAAAGAATCTCCCTGGAATACCCCCTTTGAATTTTTATCCCTGGGATAATTATTTGCCCTTTGTCATGACTTAATTGCAAAATGGTTTGCCACTGTTTCATAGTCAAAGTAATGTAACTGATCAATGCAAAGCTATGTATCTTAATTTGTAAGTACTCCTATATCAATGAATGTGGGATGCTGTCAAATGCTTTGTTGTAATCTCTCCTTGCCATACTTAGATTATTCCCCTTTTTACAATTCTCCATTATGACTTTACTTAGCAACAAATTATACTTTGTTCCATTTTACTATATTACCTTTTTGTTCTATCACCATGACTGAGTTTTCAACTAAATAGCTATAAACTCTGTCATCATCAGTTCTACTATATAGTTTGTAGATCATTGGAAGGCAAGTTATTATAGTTTTAGGATAGCTTATATGTTCACTCTTAAATAGTTGTAGCTTTTTTCCTGTTGTTAATCAGGTTGGTTTCTGTTCAGGATGCATGTATAAGTAGTTCTTACCCAGGGCTAAATCTTCATGTAAATTATGTTAATACTTTTATCCCGAAGTTAGGTATTGCATCTGGGCCTGGAGTTTTTTAGTCAGCAGCTTTTCTCAATTTTGTTTCAATTTCTCTGGCTGTTACTTCATCCTATTTCATATCCTGTACATTTGAACTCCTTAATGTTTCTTTAACTACTTCTATCCATTCAGCATCTTTGTTATGTACCACAGGGCCTTCATAAATATTTCTCCAAAATGTGTCTATTTATTCCTCTTCTTTTGGTAGTGTTTCTATTCATTTTGCCTTGTTTCCCAATTTTATATAAAACATTTTTGAGTCATCAATGAATTGCTTATTTTGTACTTTTCCTTTAAATTTATCTGCATATCTTATGTTTTCTTCCTCTGCTGATACTTTTGGTTTATTATTTACTGTAGTGTACAATAGATCCTGGACTGTTCTTATGCTGCATGTTGCCTTTTGTCATGTCTATCTTTCTAAGTAATTTTGTTGATCTGCCCAATCTTCTATAATCTTCTAACAGTGACACTTCTTAATTTCTTTATAGTTTTCTCTGTTTTATACTTCCATGATGGTATTTGATTTCTTTCCTTCCTTTCCCTTGTTGCCCTGTATTTTTGTAGTAAGACTTTCTCTGTTATTAATTTAGCTGCTATACCACATGAATTTCTGCTAATAGTCTTGATTACTGAGTTCATTGTTTTTTTATCAGACTTCTAACATTTTAGATCTTACTGACTTTCTGTAATCTATTTCTTTCATCAATCCTAATATGTCTATCCATATTAAATCAAGCAACTCTTCCTTTAGCCCTTTTTCTTCTAAACTGAGGGCACGTTCTTTTTTCTCTGTTTTATGTGGACATTCTACAGAAAGTTCCAGAACATCTCCCTCTGACATCGTCTCTTCAGCTATATCCTTCATCACCCATTGCTCTTTCATATGCATACTCACTGGCCTATCACTCCACAACACTGGCTCCATCAGATTTGGCAGTTTCCTGCTCCTTTCCTTGCTGTGCAACTCCAAATGAACTTTTGTACTGGTTTCCTACTGAAGGGTCCAGAGTGTTGCATATGGCAACTGATCAGATGCTTTCCATTCCACCTGTTTCTCCTTAATTTGTGGACTTATTGTTCTATCATGCTGTGATGTTACCAGAGTTGGATTTTCTACACTAAATCCTTCACCTTGAAGGTAATTCATAACTTCAGTTTCTATTTCTTTAACTTCTCCATTACTAATCCTCTTTTCTAATCACCCCTTTTGTTTTCTTATATTTTGTATTGTAATTGTTCCATATCCAGTTGCCTTTGCCTGTATTTCTCTTCAAATATCTTTGGTGCTGTTTTTGCATTGATTAGTTTTGCTTTCTCTTTTGCATAAATATGGCACCATATTTAATCTCTTCTTGTCCCATGTCCATATCTCTTCTTCAGATGTCTCCTGCTCCTCCAGTTTTTCCTCACTTTGTGGACTCATTTTTCCATCATGCTGTGACATAACCTGTGTTAGACTTTACACACTAAATTCTTCACTTTCAGGTATTCATAACTCTAACTTCTATTTGTTTAACTTCTACTTTACTAATCTTCTGTCCTTCATTACCCCTTTGTTATCTAATTTTTTGTATTGTGAAATTTTCCATATCTGTGTGCCTTTGCCTGTATTTCTCTTCAAATGTCTTTGGAGCTGCTTTTTTTCTGTTGATTAGTATGGCTTTCTCCTTTGCATAAATATTGCAGTATATCAGATGTCTTTTTCTTTCCTATTTCCATGTTTCTTTTTTATACACTTCAAAATTCTCTAGAGTTTGTTCTTTACATTTTCTCACTTCTTCAGTCACTTCCTTTTCCAAACAGAATATATTTCTTGGTATATATAATTTTTCAAGAATCTGTTGTATTAATGAAGACATATTTACATTTAAACCTTTTGATAGTTTTTCTTGTGGGAGTATTTTTCTTTCCTCTACTTTCTCTCTTAATTTTTGTGTATTTTCTATCCAGAAATTCTAGGCTTCTTGCTTAATAGTAACAATACATAATTTCTTTGTTATCCACAAGGGTCTATCTGTCATCTTTATGGCTCTTTTCTGGCCTGTCAGTTTTTGTGCTTTTCTGGACTACTACTTCTCTGTGCCTCCTCCTGAGGCTGGCATATTCCCATTGTAGGAATGTTTCCATGTCTTGAGGATTCTACACTGTCATTTTTTCCAGTCCTGGCACCAGTGCACCTACCAGGATTTGGCATTCTTTTTATCTGGGAAGTTGTGCACCCAGCTATCTTTTTCTAGTTTTTAACCTACTCCAGGATTGGACACTTTTTTATCCTAGCGGTTGTGCACCCAGCTGTCTTTTTTTTATTTTTTAATCTACTTCTGTCCATGATATATGCTATATAAAACATCTATCAGTGTCATGTTGGTGAGATTTAGTAAAAACAGGGTCTGCCTCAAGAATGTATTCACCAAGACTTGAGGATTAATTCAGTTCCAGCAATACTATTCTCCAATGTTTGCTGATTTTCTCATCTTTCCATTCGGACCCCAATCATCTCACTATTTAGACCCCTATTAGCTCTCTATTCAGACTCCTATCATCTATGTAATGCAGTAGAAGATCTTGGTAGACACACACTATACTCTAACAGGTTGTATACAACAAAATACTTGCAACTGTTGGCATTGCAAATGTCAAAAGGCAAGACATAATACTGTGCTTCAGGTCTTCTCCCTAGATCACGGTTGGTGGAATTATAAATAAAACAATTCTGTCATCTTACTCTCGTGTGCTAATCCTACTGCTGCCCTACCACAACCCTATACATTATTTTACGTAAAACCCTTTCGCTAACAGTACCACTTCACAAGACACTCATACTCACACCTTACATGTAACAAAAAGCACACAAAACATTAAACTGATCACTTATCCTAGACCTTAGTCTAACCCAAACCAGGAATCATTGTTTTATAACAACCTTGCTAATAGAACAGTGTCCACACAGAAACCATCCATTTAATCATATGCTGTTAATAGTTTGTTACCCAGCTGAATCAACTTGCATGACTTTTTTGTAGTAATTCAATTCATTACCAATCGTTTACTTCTTCTAAAAGAAAATTTACATTTTGATGGTATCAGATCTGCCAAACTATTACCTGATTGATGAATACCCAAATGTTTATGTACTACATTTTGAAAGGCTTGAGAGTTGCTACCAAAGGTCATTATACTTTTTTGGGATGTCTGGCTGAACATGTTTTAACAATTTTTTTTTTTTTTGCAAGGTTGTTGTGAAAACCAAACAGTTTTCTTCTGCTAATACTGCTCTTATCCTTGATATTAGATGTTTTACCTTTTTTCTTTTGAATGGATTATTTACTTGGTGACTTGTGCATGTTACATGATTTATGTAGAGAAAATGTCTAGGCAATTTAAAACACGCATTTTTTTAACATCTGAGTGATATCAAAAAGTGTAGGTCTTCCAATGCTTATATAAACATGTTATTAAATATCCTACTGCTACCTTTAAATTTATAGCCATAGACAGAATTTGTTATTGTAATTCTAATAAATTGAGTTGGCAAGGTATATTAAACAGAAGGGAATGGGAATTGATTGCTAAATTGGGTGAATTGTTTCCTTAAGATTTGACTTTTGTGATTGAGTGAATTAAGATTTTGGGGATGGTTCTTCCTGTATGCATTATATTTATTGTTAAGGTGACTGGTAATTAAATGTCCTTGCACTGATGAAGGCTGTGGTTGAAACTAGACTGCTTTTTTTCTTAAAAAAATATATGGAATAAATAGATGGAATAAACATAATCTATTGTTTTACATTGACAGGAGTGATGACCATTTTTTTGTGGCTGGATCAATCATTTGGCCATGCTCCCTGTCATACATGTGTGATTTGTTTGGAATTGTTGGTTTGTGTACACCATTAGTGACAATTCTTTTGGAGGAGGTAAACCTGTCCAAAATAACTTTCTGTGTTCTATTTCTGAGCAGCTGTGCTATCCAATGAGTTACAAAGGGGCTGGCATTTAACTGAGAAAGTTTATATATCATACCTGAGTGTTGGATGGTGTTGAACGCATTTGTGAGGTGTAGATATGCAGTGTGCACTGTTTTGCCCTTTTCCATTGCTTCAATAACATTTTCAAAGAAAATGACCAAATTAAATAAGCAGGGCCTGCCCCTGACAAATCTGAACTGAAGTAGGTTGAGTGTCTGCCAGTTGCCTATACCCTTGTTTATTAATTCCATAATGATCCTTTCCATAGAGATATAAATTAGGCTAGTCAGGCTTATGTGTCTATAATTACCTGGGTCCATTGCAGCCCCAGCTTTGTGCAAGGAAATAACTGTTACTGTCCTCCATCAATCTGGCATGAATTCTGTTTTGAAGTTAATATGGCTTTTGTGGGCGGGGGGGGTCAGACAAGTCTTTCAGGGTGAACAGTAGATTGCCTGGTATGTTATCTGACCCCATAGACATAGTGTTCTTGGCATTATATATCACCTTGAATACCTGTGCTTGGTAGATTTGAGGGGGTTAATGAGGGTAACTGAGAATATTGAAGGGAAGAGTTGGTGAAGTCTGAGCTAAAATTGTCTGTCAGTGAATTGGCTGTATCCCCTGTGTCCAAGTATGTGATATCATTTTCTGTTGACCCTGCAGAGTGCTAGGTATGTTTCTAAGATTTCCAACATAGTTAAGGAAGGCTTTCTGGATATTCTACACCTGTGTGAATATTTATATCTAGTTTTGCTTGATTTGATCATGGTCTACAGTTCCTTGTTTAATTTAATAAAATCAATTTTGGTATCTTGATAGGTAGCTTTATTTTAGTATGCAGTGATTTTTTTTTCTGGTGTAATACAGTCTGTTTATATATGAGTTCCACCATAGGGGTTTATTTTACTATTTGACATTGTATTTACTTCTGAGGAGACAGATTCATCTCTGCAATTATTTACATGTGCACAACATTTAGAAGTGAATGATTCCACATAAACAATGGGGTCATGAAGATAAAAAGGGGCTTGTTAATTTAACCAGGTCATTACTCAGTTTTATTAGATTAGGCTTTGCATAATGTATTAATACAAAGGTATTAGAAGATACTTCAGACTTTGATCTTATGATGAATGTGATTGGCTTGTGGTCTAAATTGACCATGGAGGAAGTTATAATTGGTGAGGAGCAAACCTGCCCCATTTTGGTAAGGACCAAGTCTAGGATTTTATCCCACCTGATTTGGGTGCAGACAAAGTTGTCCAAGGAGTTTCAATTATGACTTCCCTGAGTTACATTGTTATTGCTCTGCTTTTATATGCTTTATTAAAGCATTTCTACACCACAGTCTGCTGGCCTTTGTGCTTTTTTTATTTGAAATGACTATTTTTGAGGCCATGCAGTTGCTGTACTTGCAAGGGTTCTGTTACATTAAATTAAATTTAATGCCACATCACTCCCTGACAAAAACATCTATGTATTTGTTAACAGTATTTTATTGCTAAGGGCTGCTGTTATTTGATTTTCTTATTCACAGTTACTTTTTAGTTATATTTCTTTCTAATAACTGGCTGCATATTTATGTGCATTGTTTTGTGCATTTTAAAGTTTTTTTAAATATCTTAAATGCATATTTTACATTGTTTTATATTTTATTTCAAAGATGTATAATAGATTAATTTCTAGGGGTTTTTTTTGTAAATTTTAAATCAGCTTTAAATAATGATGTAGATTCAATAAAGCCTACATGGTCCGCTAAGACCGTGTGCATGTCATGCCACAACACACACACAATAGTGCACTGTTTTGGATTCAGTAAGCAGCTCTACATAATGTGTAGAGCTGCACAAACATGGTAAACATTGTGGCATGCAAATTATAGCATAAGCATCGAAATTGTATGCTAATCAACCAATCTATGATGTAAGAGCTATTCAACAAGCTATAAACCAACCTTGTAAATTTAGTGCTGGTTTTCCCTGTGAATTCCAGAACCTATTGGAATACAGCCACAGAAAGGAGTCTACACAAAAAGAATGTTAGGGGCAGCTGTAGCTTTAATTCCTGTGAATGTGCAACAGGCTGAAGTCTATGCTGCTGCTACTGGTAACAGGCCAAGAAGGAGAAGGGTTTTTAGACCGCGATTAACATTTCACAATCTGTACAAGGTGGAAATTCTAGAGCAGTACAGGATGCATAGAGACACACACTACTGGAACTCTGCAAACTCTTTTGTCCTCAATTCAGACCAAGGGCAAACCAAGGAGAACCAATATTGGTGGAGACAAAAGTATGTGTAGCACTTAGAAGTTTAGCTACAGGAACATTTCAGAGACCAACAGGAGGCATGTTGGGGGTGTCACAGTCATCAGCATTCAGGATCCTCCATCAATTCCTGAATTCTATGCTCCAACATGCCAATGACTACATATATTTGCCTCATACACCTGAGAACAGAGCCACAAATATACAGGATTTCTGCCCTGTAGCACACTACCCTGATGTACTGGGTGCCATAGACTGTGTACATACAGAGATCAAAGCACCACCCAGGGGACAGGGAAGGGTGTACATAAATAGAAAGGGCTTTCACTCCATTTACTGCCAAGTTGTGTGTAATGCTAAGGGAATCATCTTGAATGTTTGTGCTGGCAACCCAGGCAGTTACCATGACTCATATCTGGCACAACTCCCAACTGTATGACATGTTTACTGGGGTGATATCCCACTGGGTCATTTACTGGAGGATGTAGGTTATGCACTGGAACTGTAGCTGATGATGCCCATCAGAAATGCATGCACACCAACTGAAGAATACGTTAATGAGACACACACTTCAACAAGAAATATCATAGAACGTGTGTTTGGGCTGCTGAAGTCACTGTTCTAGTGCTTAGATACATCTGGGGGACCCCTGCACTACAATCCCTGTACATGTACTGAAATCTTCACTGTCTGTGCCATGTTTCACAACATCATCCCCCAGACAAAAACTTCAACAAGATCAACAAGGTGAAGGGGTACACATCCCACCACCACTGGTAAGGTCACCACAGCCACATATGCATGTGAGGAGTCAGAAGGGGAACTAGCAGCTGCTGTAGGTGTAGGCAGATGCAGGCATGATCAATATGTGCTTACACTGGCTAAGAGGCAATGCATAGTGCATGCACACACTACTTAAAAGGCTAAAGGTTTCATCCCATGTGCATACATACAGTAACATTGATGCCAGGCAATGCTCACAACCTTTACCTACCCATGTAATGGCTGTGTACTCCTAGCATCAGACAGAGTCAGCCTTGAGCTAAAACTGTATCAGCCGCTGGAGTTACAAGGTAAGTGCTGAACCTGGAATATAAAAAAATGTGTAATAATACAAATGAATGGAATATCCTTGCATACTGTTACTTGGTAATGTAAGTAAGTAAAAGGTGTTTAAGTTTTACAGAAATGACTTCAACATGTGACAGCAGTGACTTATGTGAATATATGTGTACTCTGTCAAGTAATAGGCCTCAGGCATCAAACATTCACACATCAGCAACAACAAAAAGAAACATCTGTGGTATCCCTCGAAGTCTCAGAAAACCCAGTATGCAACCTATACTAGGTCAAAAGCAAACCAGGGAGAAACTTTGCAGTGTGGAGGGTGTGAAGTTCACTCCTTGAAATATGTTATGCACCTAGTTCACTAATAAAATTCAAACTTTAAAATATGTACTACAAAATAATAAATAGCAGGTAGTCCACAGTTGAATTGCAAAATATAATATCCTTTATTGAAACACACAAACAAGTGACCCTAGCTATTTATATTCAACTAGGATCACTTGTTTGAGTGTTTCATTAAAGGATATTCCATTTTTTAACTCAGCTGTTGATTACCTACTATTTTCTTATTTTGCAGTATGTATTTTAAAGTTCAAATTATATTAATGAACTAGATGCATAACATATTTTGAGGAGTGAACTTCATGCCCTCCACATGGCAAAGTTTCTGCTTGGATTGTTTTTAAACATTCACACATCCATACCTCACAAAAGTACTGATTGTCACAGAATGTCCTAAGTTTGGCCTCATACTGTTGTATTGGCAAATCATGAAAGAGATATTTTAGAAATTAATGACACACATTTCAGTTTCAGACTTCATATCCCTGAGAAATATCTTAAAAATAGTGATGAAAAAACTGTTATTCTATCAACTGTTCTAAGTTTGTAAGACCAAAATATTTAAGAAAGTATCTCTGTTGTTCAGCTTTTTGTCCCAATTTTATACTTTTATTTATGCTGGGACTAGCTTTGTTGCTGTGAAAGTTTGGGTGGCATGTACACATTACTAAAAACTGTAAGACAGCAGTAAAATTAACAAAACAGCATCATAACCACAGGTATACTAAGCACAAAATCAGCAATGCACCCTGAGCATGAGACAAAAGACTTTTGTATCCCTGAATCCAAAAGGCAGAAAACAAGACAATGGCACAATTATCATCATTTGCACAGGGTGTTGTCTACGTTGGGCAGGATTCCTAGGCTGACATAAAAGGTAGTGAATGTGTGTGAGTAAGTAAGAGAAACAGGAAGACATTTGGATAAAGTATAAAATGTCCACTAAGACACAATGAGCTTTAAGCTTCATGAATGACTCCTTTAAGTGTTATGTATGTGTGTCTGCATGGACTCTCCAGGTGAAATTGGTGTTTGAGTGTCTGCAGGAACACAGACAAGCACTGTACTATTTCTAAGTCCCAGTATGTTGGACAGGAGTGATCCATGTGTGGTAGAGTTGGCAGTTCATCGTTTCATCTCTGAGCCCGAGAACTGTCTCTACCAGGAGTTGCACTGGCATTTCCATGCCCACAGTCAGATGCACTGCTGCTACCTGAATATGACTGATGTCTCCTGCATGAGCTCTCCTCATGAGTATGCCCAAGACCATGACCCCATGGCCTGCCACTTCTGGGTGTGGACACCCCCACCACTGACAGAGCAATGGAAGCAGTGCCACCATTGGAGTGTGATTGGGCATAGCCACATTGGCTAACATCAGATAGTGTGGCTAACCTACACCCTGGTGGAGGCTGTCTCCCTCCCAGCAGACATTCCATCACAGAAACTGCCCATTCCAACATGTCATTCATCCAATCTATTGAATCAGCAACATGGTGGAGGCAGTCAGACATGTCAGCCTATCCCACATCTACAACCCTAAGCATTTTCTCAGAGGCCTTGTTGGAATTTGCATGCACTTCCATCATGACCCTAAACATATGTCAAGTTGCACGAGAAGACACACCTGGATCAGGAGGAGCATGGACAACAGGCTTCCTCTGAGCATACTGAACAACCCTCCTGCATGGCACCTCACCCATACTTTGGATATGGCCAGTGTCAACAGGCACTGAAAGCATAGTAACCACATCACCCTGAACAAGTGTTTCACCCTCCACCTGTCCAATGTCTGAAGGCTCACTAGAATGAGTTTGCATAGGCCTATTGGCTGTGTCCAATGGAATTAAGGGCATGACAAAATATCAACCTCAGTGTCAGATTCAACCTCTGCACTCCCTGACTGTGCCTGTGTTTGGCCACCATCATTACCAGAGTCTGCTGATCCTCTGACATCAGGTACTAAGAGTTTACACTTCCACTGTTAGGATCGGTTGTGATAATAAGCAACAAACATAGGAAAGAAATGAATAACTACAGTACTACAGTTCAATATATACTAACAAACTAACACTGGTTCTACTATCACAGATGACCCAGCAGTACACACACAGTCCTGACACCCATCTCAGACATACGGATAAATGAATATCTCTGTGAAATGTTCATCAGTACTGAAATAAAAATGTTTGGCTTACCAGTTGCAGATGACTCAGCACTTGCTATGGAGGGTGGTCCTGGAAGGAGTTAAGCAAAATATAAGGACACCATCATCACAATAACAATAACACAGGGGAAACAAATTCTGGCTTTTATATGTCCATTAACAATACATTTAACTGAAACTTGGATGAAACATCCACCCCAAGCCCATGTGTAATGAACCAGAATGTTTTTTTTAACTGTCTCAATCTATAAGTAGTTCCTCACCCTAAAAAATTACTAAGCCAAGTTAAGCACTGCCTTCAATATTTTACTATATAAGAAATATTTAAAAATTGACATAGGTAAGCCTACCTGGCAGCTCCTACTGTGACATGCTTGGCCTCCCTGAAACAGCAGCACCAACATTATTCACATATGGCTATTGTGCACTTTCTACTGAGCTGTCTGGATATCTGACAGTGGATATAAACTCCTCATTTGGTGTCAGTGATGGCTCTGTAGCAGACCAACCCCCACCCCCAGTAGCCAGCTGTCCATGGGCCACTGCAGCTGCTGTCCTACAGGCTGATGAAATTATG